>NC_079217.1:858962-923962 GCF_029633865.1 Lampris incognitus
GACGGCGCTTCTCCACCACCGCTGCAGCCGCCACACACAGGACACCACCACCACCGTCCGCTTTGCTGTTACGTCAAAATCTAGTTTAACATGGATTCTGAGATTAAACACACACACACACACACACACACGTATATATATGTGTGTGTGTGTGGGTATGTATGTATGTGTGTGTGTGTGTGTGTGTGTGTGTGTGTGTATATACATATATGTATACACATATATATATATATGACTATAACTAGAGACTCTAATGTACTTATCTTCTTGCTCAGTTGTGCAACGCGGCCTCCCACTTCTTTTTCTACTCTGGTTAGAGCCTGTTTGTGCTGTCCTCTGAAGGGAGTAGTACACACCGGTGTAGGAAATATTCAATTTCTTAGCAATTTCTCGCATGGAATAGCCTTCATTTCTAAGAACAAGAATAGACTGTCGAGTTTCAGATGAAAGTTCTCTTTTTCTGGCCATTTTGAGCGTTTAATTGACCCCACAAATGTGATGCTCCAGAAACTCAATCTGCTCAAAGAAGTGCCCATCCAACCAAACCAACTTGTGGGAGCTGCTTCTGGAAGCGTGGGGTGCAATTTCTCCAGATTACCTCAACAAATTAACAGCTAGAATGCCAAAGGTCTGCAATGCTGTAATTGCTGCAAATGGAGGATTCTTTGACGAAAGCAAAGTTTGATGTAAAAAAAAATCTTATTTCAAATACAAATCATTATTTCTAACCTTGTCAATGTCTTGACTCTATTTTCTATTCATTTCACAACATATGGTGGTGAATAAGTGTGACTTTTCATGGAAAACACAAAATTGTTTGGGTGATCCCAAACTTTTGAACGGTAGTGTATGTGTATACATATATGTATATATACATATACACATGTATGTATATATATATATGTGTATATATATGTATATATGTATACACACACACATATATATATATGTATATATACATATACACATGTATATATACATATATGTGTGTGTATGTATATGTATATATGTATACACATATATATATATGTGTGTATACATATATGTATATATGTATACACACACGTATATATATATATGTGTGTATATATGTATATGTATATATGTATACACACACATATATATGTATATATATATATATATATACATATACACATGTATATATACATATATGTGTGTGTATGTATATGTATATATGTATACACACACATATATATATATATATATATATGTGTGTATACATATATGTATATATGTATACACACACGTATATATATATATGTGTGTATATATGTATATGTATATATGTATACACACACATATATATATATGTGTGTGTGTGTGTATGTATATGTATATATGTATACACACACACATATATGTGTGTGTGTGTGTGTGTACATGCCCACAGGGTGTTGTGATGCGTCTAGTGCAGCAGTGTGTAGTTGGAGGGAAGGTGCATGTGTTCTTCCAACCCGCTTGTGTCCTTCCTGCCCTTAGCTTGCTGCCGCTGGCTAGCCTCTGTGGCCAATAGGGCAGCATGGTAGCGTGTAAGCCTTCCCTTGCCAGTACATAGCCTCTCCTTCACCAAGACTCCTGCCCTTAGCTTGCTGCCGCTGGCTAGCCTTTGTGGCTAATAGGGCAGCATGCTAGTGTGTAAGCCTTCCCTTGCCAGTACATAGCCTCTCCTTCACCAAGACTCCTGCCCTTAGCTTGCTGCCGCTGGCTAGCCTCTGTGGCCAATAGGGAAGCATCCTAGCGTGTAAGCCTTCCCTTGCCAGTACATAGCCTCTCCTTCACCAAGACTCCTGCCCTTAGCTTGCTGCCGCTGGCTAGCCTCTGTGGCCAATAGGGAAGCATCCTAGCGTGTAAGCCTTCCCTTGCCAGTACATAGCCTCTCCTTCACCAAGACTCCTGCCGGGCCTCCCCGTGGCCACACATGGTAACTGGGGTCTTGCAGCCCCAGGCTAACCTGGCAGGGGATCTCGGAGCAGCAGTGGGCCCCAGAGATATGGTGTGAAGGCCCACCCTGGTGGACACGCCCTGGCACCTATCAACCACTGCCCCGCTGCCTTGTGGGTGAGTCTGGAAGACATAAGGCTAAGGGATCTTACCCCAACAGAAAAGCAAGCTGTGGCGGCACGCTTCGAGGCGGTTTCCCAAAAACTGGATTTCCGGCAGCCCCCTGCAGTTGTGTGGAGGTGCCGGTCGTCTAGGGATCCCCCTTGCCATCGGAACCATCTCCTCTACAATCAAGTCATGTGGCGTTGGGAGAAGCGCCCCACCCCCCATGCCACTTTAAAAACCATCTCTGCTGCGCAGGTATCTTCTGCTATCTGAGTCCTCAAAGGACCCACAAGTAGAAGAAGATGGTCGTCATCGGGCACCATGGACAACCAGCAAGCAAGCATATATGTATATGTATATACACACACACATATATATGTGTGTGTGTGTGTGTGTATATGTATATGTATATATGTATACACACACACGTATATATATATATATGTGTGTGTGTGTGTGTATATGTATATGTATATACACACACACATATATGTCAACACGGATCCAGGAAACAGATGTTAGTGCATAGCAGTAGAGGCCTGTTTCATCAGCTGCCAATGTTTTATTCACAAAGAATCATGCAGGTTACTTTGCCCAGCGTCACGCCCCTAACTTTGGTTGGACAGCGACCAATCAGATGGGGAAACATTCAAACGATAACAACCAATGGGTAGGTACTTATGATGCACAGCAACCAATGGAGGGGTAGAAAACATTACAGCCAATGGGACAGGGGTTTGTTTTGAAAAGCATTTAGGGGCCAGGGCGCTGTTGGAATGGCCTACATTAGAAATATAACAAGGTAACTTATGTGACTTATATATAGTGGGTGGTGTTGGGGCACAGTTGGGAGGACAGGTAGTTAAAAAATACATGTTTCAAAAAACCCCATATTTAAAATAGCATATGTAAAAAACCTAATAAATGTCATATGTGTATCATCTAGTGGGGGGGGGGATAATGATGAAGAGGTTTTACTGGTAGTTACACAGGAGATGTTGTTTTTGGTGTCCACAGCTGGTGGCCAATCCGTTCCTACTATTCAAGGTGGCCATATCAGGTCTGCACATAATAAGATAGTTTCCCGCCAAGCCCAGGTCACATCTTTTACCCCTCACTGGACATGCTCCAGTCCTATTAAGGGGGGTTTCCATGAGACAGGCTAACTCATACTCCTGTCTACCAATGACCACGTGTGGCGTTTTCACATGCTCATGTCTGAAGCTACTCATATGGGCGTTAAGCCTCATTTTACAAGGTCCTCTGTTAATCCCACCTAAGTGTCCACATTGTAGTTGTCTTCTCTTGTCCCCGAGGCCTGGTAGAGGACTCCCTCCATCTGGCATGTTCCTCCAAGAGGACACGACGCCTTAACACGGCAGTGGCAGTTGGAGGTGCTGGGTTGTGGTGAGGGGGGGTGTCTTGGCCATGATGCTTGTGTTGTGGGATGAATAACCTGCTGAACATCTGGCCCGCTGAACATCTGGCCTGCTGAACATCTGGCCTGCTGAACATCTGGCCTGCTGAACATCTGTCCTGCAGCTGTAGCTCATTTTGACTGTGTTTCTGCTGAATAGGTTTCTTAACAGGTGGTCTGGGGTAAAGCGCTCATCCAAAAGCTTGAAAAATAGTTTTCCAATAGTAGAGGCCACACGGTGGCGCTGTAGGAGGCTTCTACCAGGTGATGTTCCGCCTTCTGCTGCGCTTTCTTGTTGTTGCTGCTGGCTGTCGCTAGTTGGTGGTGGGTTGTACTTGAGTCTGAAATCACGTCCACATGTTTGTAAGGCTTCCTGGTATGTTGGGGGGGGGGCTGCTTCATTAATATATATATATACACACACACACACACACACACACACACACACACACATATATATATATATATATATATATATATATATATATATATACTGCACATTTTCTTTTTTATTCTCTCCACGTCTCTTGCCGGTTCGTTGGAGACTGCCAGCCCGTCGTCTCTAAATAGCCCCACGCTGATGTCCAGGACCTGTAGTTGAGACACCAAGTACAAGTCCACTAGCTCGCACGTCTCTGCCCCGTCCAAGCTGCCCATGGTCACGTCAGATTTGCTGTTACCTTGTTTCTGCCACGAGATTCCCTTGTGGTATAAGATTGACTCTTTACCATGGGCTATTATGTCCCTGCCCTGGGCTATTATGTCCCTGCCCTGGGCTATTATGTCTCTGTCCTGGGCTATTATGTCCCTGCCCTGGGCTATTATGTCCCTGCCCTGGGCTATTATGTCTCTGTCCTGGGCTATTATGTCCCTGTCCTGGGCTATTATGTCCCTGTCCTGGGCTATTATGTCCCTGTCCTGGGCTATTATGTCTCTGTCCTGGTCTATTATGTCCCTGCCCTGGGCTATTATGTCCCTGTCCTGGGCTATTATGTCCCTGCCCTGGGCTATTATGTCTCTGTCCTGGGCTATTATGTCCCTGCCCTGGGTTATTATGTCCCTGCCCTGGGCTATTATGTCTCAGTCCTGGGCTATTATGTCTCTGTCCTGGTCTATTATGTCCCTGCCCTGGGCTATTATGTCCCTGTCCTGGGCTATTATGTCCCTGTCCTGGGCTATTATGTCCCTGCCCTGGTCTATTATGTCCCTGCCCTGGTCTATTATGTCTCAGTCCTGGGCTATTATGTCTCAGTCCTGGGCTATTATGTCCCTGCCCTGGGCTATCATGTCCCTGCCCTGGGCTATTATGTCCCTGCCCTGGGCTATTATGTCTCTGTCCTGGTCTATTATGTCCCTGCCCTGGGCTATTATGTCCCTGCCCTGGGCTATTATGTCCCTGCCCTGGTCTATTATGTCTCAGTCCTGGGCTATTATGTCTCTGTCCTGATCTATTATGTCTCTGTCCTGGTCTATTATGTCTCAGTCCTGGGCTATTATGTCCCTGCCCTGGGCTATTATGTCTCTGTCCTGGGCTATTATGTCCCTGTCCTGGGCTATTATGTCCCTGCCCTGGTCTATTATGTCCCTGCCCTGGTCTATTATGTCCCTGCCCTGGTCTATTATGTCTCTGTCCTGGTCTACTATGTCTCTGGAGGGTAAAACTCACAAATATCTCAGCATATGAACGTGTGTCTGCTCTTGTCTTCTGTGTCCTTAAACCATTTCATTACTTGGTCGGTGTTCTTCCACTGGTTTAAGGAGACCCTCTTCAGAATCGACCGATTAATATGTTCAGTCATTTCTTTGCTGAGCTTACCTGTTTGGGGCTTGGTGGGGTTGATAAGTCTACACGATGGTTTGTTTTTAAAATGTGGTTTGTGATCTTTCTTAACTAACTTTCTTAACTCTTAACTACCAGTAAAACCTCTTCATCATTAACCCCCCCCCCCCATTAGATGATACACATATGACATTTATTAGGTTTTTTACATATGCTATTTTAAATATGGGGTTTTTTGAAACATATATTTTTTAACTACCTGTCCTCCCAACTGTGCCCCAACACCACCCCACTATATAAGTCACATAAGTTACCTTGTTATATTTCTAATGTAGGCCATTCCAACAGCGCCCTGGTCCCTAAATGCTTTTCAAAACAAACCCCTGTCCCATTGGCTGTAATGTTTTCTACCCCTCCATTGGTTGCTGTGCATCATAAATACCTACCCATTGGTTGTTATCGTTTGAATGTTTCCCCATCTGATTGGTCGCTGTCCAACCAAAGTTAGGGGCGTGACGCTGAGCAACGTAAACTGTATGATTCTTTGTGAATAAAACATTGGCAGCTGATGAAACAGGCCTCTACTGCTATGCACTAACATCTGTTTCCTGGATCCGTGTTGACATATATAAATAGATAGATAGATAGATAGATAGATAGATAGATAGATAGATAGATAGATAGATAGATAGATAGATAGATAGATAGATAGATAGATAGATAGATAGATAGATAGATAGATAGATATACATATAGATATAGATATAGATATATAGATATATAGAGCGTTTTTTTCCGAAACCGTGGATGGTGAGCGGCCCCTGGTAGGGCCGCGGCTCCTTTAAGGCAGACGTTCAGAGTTGTGACGTAGGCGCGCTGTTCAGCGTTTCCGGGGTGGAGCCATGTTTTCCACAGCCTAGCTGTTAGCTTGTTGCCAGGAGAGATTGTGCTGTGTCGGTGTTGTTTTGTGTGGCGAGTAAACGGAAGTAAGTCGACTCGATCTCTCCGTCTCCTCCGTCTCGACCGGCCCACCCAGGTCCGCATGGGCAGGCTTGAGACGGTCCACCGAGAGCCGCTCCGGCTTGTCCCCCATGTCCACAACAAAGTTATTAGACCCCGCTTCCAGGAAAAGACGGTGGGTCCCGCCAGGTGGGCGGAGAAGTCCTGTACGTATGTGCGGGACGGGGTACCGGTCGGGGGTTGTGGCGTTGTTCAGGCGACGAAAATCGCCGCAGGGGCGCCAACCGCCGTCAGCCTTAGAAACCATGTGCAGGGTATGCAACTATTCCGAGTATAGTCGTATATGATAGGCTTGGTATCAGGCAAGCGTCCTCCATTGTAGCCAATCAGAGTGAGGCTCTCTAACACACCGGGGGGGGGGGGGCAGAGAGGCGGTGTGCGAGAGCGCTGCGGCTGTGTGTGGATCGCTGAACAATACGAAATGTAGAGAGACAGACGCGTACTGTACGTGGAGTGGACGTGTTACCGTCTACCAGAATCCTCTGGGGCGAATCCGTGTTTCCTGGCCTGGGGTGCGTCGGAGAAGGTGTCCTGCTTGGAGGCTGCGAGGGACCACCAGCTAGCATGAATTCCCCCGACTAGCAGTGGAGTGTTTGACCTGGTCCTGGACTGAGGACGTGGAAGTCGGTGCTTCGTCGGTGCCGTGAGTTTCAGAGCAACATTCGCCATTGTTGTAGTGCGCATGAGGGACGAAGAGGATTCTAGACACGTTAGTAGACATTAGTGTTTAGTGATTGGACTCTCTCCAGCACTAGCTTAGTACCACACTGGATTAGCCTATAGCACCAACGTTAGTCTACGTGTCGGTGAAGCTAGCTAGCTGATAACTGGTCGCAGTGGCTCGTCAATTCTCAGTGCGTTCGGATGAACTGTTGGATGCTGAGAAGAGGACTCGGAGGACAGTCGTGTTGTTTAGTTTGGTGACGGGAGATTTGCTGCGTGAGTGAAAGTTATTTCAGGAGCAGTGTGAACATTGAACGCGTTGCATTGCTGGTGGCGCCATCTAACGTCTACAGTGAGTCACGTAGACTGCACGCACGTCACGTGGTTTGCCCTGCCGTACAGGCGTCTCTCCGGCGGCTCATCTCGTGTGCCCAGGATCCATCAGACTGGTATTTGTGTCAGTTTCGTTATTATTCATTACTAGACTGTGTTAGAAAAACGTACTGAACTGTTTATGTTTGAACATTCATTGGTTTTGATACTCAACATTTAGAGTGAGTTTCTCATTTGAGGTTTTGTTGATATTGTGTATACCAAGAGATACTGTGTATACAAAGAAAGTCAAACTCTTATTTTTTTGTGCATTTTTTTGTTGTTGCTATTATCATCCTATAGTATTACATTCAATTAATGCTAAACTGTTGTTGCCTATTGATTCATCTTTACTGTGGTTGGAGTTTAGGACTTATTACAACACTTACCTGAGGGTTTATAAGTATTTTGGAGTTGTGTATTTACCTTGGAGTAGGGGCGTCTCAACTGTCCTGTTAGTTCTGGGGAGGGGGGGTTATGCTGAGTTGGACCCATAGCACAGCATACACTCTACATGTCAGGGGCCGCCGTGTCAAATGACTTAGTGTGAAGCCCCCCCCCCCCGATATCTTATAGGGTGTAACGTACTAAAAACTCTGTTCTGCAGGATAGGCATCCACATACTTACCCACGTAGGTACTGAGACTAATTGAATTGGGAATGGGGACCCAGATCCCTTCACTAACCTAATCTTTCAAGGTAAATAAGTACTATTACTACCCCTACAAGGCGTGGCTTATTATGCCCGCTACATATTTGGCGTCACGAACAGGATAGGATTATTTTGCTTAAGTTTTAGTAGAACCCAAGTTAGTAACAGCAGTCCCAGGCCAGAGCTGAAAAATGTCTGAAGAGCTGGACGAACTAAGAATGCCGTTTAAAGAGATACAGCAGAGGCTAGAAGAGCAGTCCGGAGCATTGCAACAGGCCAGATCGGAGCAAAGAGAAGCCCTTGCTTTGACAAAAGCTGTTATCGACCAACAGGCTTCTGCTCCTAACACCCCTGCCACCATCTATATCCCTAGAGATCGCAAGCTCCAACACTTCAGCGGGTGCTCTGGAAAGCATGATGAACTTAACATTGAAGAATGGGTTACATGGAGTCTGCATTCCGGGTCATGAAGGTACCTGAAGAGGATCGTGTGGAACTCGTCAAACAGCACTTAAAATATGAGGCAATAGCCACTGTGAAGTTCATGCTTAAAGGAAAAGAGAGATGTCAACGAGATCTTTGAAGTCCTCCGGAAGACTTATGGTGATTACGTCCCAATTGGCACAAGGCTAAAGGAATTCTATGACAGAAAACAAACGTCAGGAGAAACAGTGCGCTACTATGCATATGACCTACAAGAAAAGCTGAACCGAATCAAGCACAGAGAGCCCAGCTGTGTCCCTGATGCTGACATGTTATTAAAGGAGCAGTTGGTTTTGGGGCTATGAGATGACTTCCTAAGACGTGAGATGAAGAGGAAATTTAAAGAGGACCATACCCTCACTTTTGCCCAGCTGATGGAGGCTGCTATCTCCTGGTCTGAGGAGGAGGAAGTGCAAGCACCAAGTGAGCTAAGAAACAGTACTCGTAGCAGAGGGGCCATACATGCTACGGCGGCAGCAGATGACACTTCATCCGCTCTTATGCTAGAGATGCTCCATGATGCTATACAGAAGATTTCTGCTCACCAGGAAGAATTCTTTAAAGCAGTACACAGCAGTGAGAAAGTCAAGGCTCAGCAGAACGATCCCAAGAAGCCACCTCAAAAGGACATCGAGGGAAGGTATATCTGTTACACCTGTGGAGAGCCATGTCATATAAGTCAACGTTGCCCACAGACCAGAGGAACAGGGAGAAGAGTGGTTACCCCCAGACAGACCCCGAAGGCAGCTGAGGCTGCACACCAAGGCCCTACAGGGGGTGTGCAGAAGAACCCTGGTCCACCCGTGATTGGGAGTCGGACAGCCGAGTGGGTCACCGATGAAGTAGCTGAAACCCTGAAAGAAAGCGCCTTCGGAGATTGTCTTACCATTGAAGTGAAGATACCTGGTGTGAAGACAAATTGTCTCCTAGATACGGGATCAGAAATGACTACCATTACCGAATCTCACTTCAGAAAGCACTTTGGAGAGAGAAAACTGTTATCAGCCAACTGGGTCAAGCTCACTGCAGTGAACGGGTTAGACATTCATGTCTCAGTATGCTTGGAAACGGACATAGAGTGTATGGGGAAGACACTGCGTGGGAAGTGCATCTTTGTGCTAACCGACACCAACCCAGATGTGCAAGAGATGAAGGGGCTTCCTGGCATTGTTGGCATGAATGTCATAAGTGAGCTTCAGACCCTGCTTACGACTGGAGAAGGGGTGAAGAGGATGGACAGATACCACCAACATACAGGGGAGGCCGGTGTCCGGAGGGTGTTGGCCCAAGTGAAGGAGGAGGTTGAGTCTATGGGCCCCAGTGGCAGGATTGGTTTCGTCAAACTGGCTGGGAGACAGAGAGTCACTATTCCCCCATACAGTGAGAAGATACTGGAAGGCCGCTGCAAGGTGTCACCTAAAGTGAAGAGCCAAGTGCTAGTGGAGGCCACACCAGAAGTAAGTCTCCCATAAGGGCTCCTCGTCGCTAATGTTCTTGCAAAAGCAGCAGGTGGCAAGGTTCCAGTTAGGGTGCTGAACTCAAGCGAGTGAGCCATAAAACTAATGCCAAGGGCTAGGGTAGCAACTGTATACAAACCTCAGGAGGTTCGTCCAAAAGAAATAGTAGAGTTTAAGGAAGATGACGGAGTGCTCCATGTCAGGGAGTTGACACAAAAAAAGATCCAGGCCACAGACAGCAGCACAGAGCAGCTCCCTGTTCCCGTACAAGTGAACTTTGAGGGGCTCACACAATCTCAGGTTCAAGAGCTCAACAAACTGTTGGCGAGGCACAGGGATGTGTTCTCAAGGAGCGACAATGACTATGGCCACACCACTACAGTGACACACAACATTCTTACTGCAGAGGCTCCACCAATCAAACAAAGACACCGAAGAATCACACCACAGGTTTTCCAAGAATTCGAACGGCATGTACAGTATCTTGTTGGCCAGGGGCTCCTGAAAGAGAGCTGCAGCCCATGGGCATCGCCTGCTGTGATAGTTATCAAGAAATACAACAGTGTCCGCTTTTGCTGCGATTACAGGAGACCGAATCAGGTGACATGCAAGGATGCATATCCACGACCACGTGTGGAGGAGTCCCTGGATGCCTTAGGTAACGCGCAGCTTTTCTCAACGTTAGATTTAACGGCAGCCGGGACGCGAACCCGTATTTCCTGCGCCGCGGGCGACAACGTTAACCAGTCAACTAAAGGGTCCGACCCGTTTGCCAAGGGCTAGCGAGCCTATTTATCCGTGCACGATACAGTACTAACCACTCTGTTCAGCAGGATACGCATCCACATACTTACCCACGAAGGTACTGAAACTACTTGCATTGGGATAGGGGACCCGGATCCCTTCACTAACCTAATCTTTCAAGGTAAATAAGTACTATTACTACCCCTACAAGGCGTGGCTTATTATGCCCGCTACACATGTGCAGGGGGGAGGCCCACGGGCTGTCCGAGCAGCGCACGATGCCGAGGCGTTCCATGGTGGCAAACTCCTCCCTGGCGATCGCGAGCTTAGCAGAGTTGAGGCGCCGACCACGTGCGTAGACCGGGGGGCCGTCGGTGGCAATATGGTGCTCCACGCCATGCTTGGCCACCGCTGACGAGAACGTAGGTGTGATGAGGTCAGGGAACTCTGCGAGCAGTCGTTGATACGTATCTCTGGCGGCGAGCATGTTTGACAGGCCGAGCGTCCCTGCACCTCCCAGTGTGCACGGGTATGTAGCGAAAGAGACAGCATCGATCAAGCGACAGTTCGTAACATCCACCAGCAGCCTGAAGGCGCACAAGAAATCCGCGCCCAGGAGGGGAACCGACAGCGCGGCCATAACGAAGTCCCAGTCGAAACGCCGCCCGCCGAAACACACCTCCACATACCTGGTGCCGTAGGTACGTATGGGCGTGCCGTTCGCGGCATCCATCAGGGGACCTTGTCCGCCGGCCATGGTGTCCACGGCCGATGCGGACACCAGCTGCTATTGAGCGCCGGCCCTGACGTTTCCCTGGACGCTGAAGCTGCATGGCGGGCAACACTGCTTGGCCCTGGCAAGAAACCTGTTGTGGTAATAACACAACCCGCTGTCACGCTGGCAGCCACCGCAGCCACGGTGCCTGCTGCGTCCTCCAGAGGCGGGGACAAGGTCTGGGTTGGGAGCATCGCATGAACGAACTGCTGCCGGTTGGCGAGGAAAATCCTGTCCACTTCCGCACCAAGAGCGCGGTAGTCTTTGGTGGAGGAGAGGGGGGAGCTGGCTAGCACTGAGAGCTGACGTAGAAACATATGGGTGAAAATGAAGGAGGGGTCCACCGAGCCCATTACATTACATGACATTACATGACATTACATTACATTACAGTCATTTAGCCGACGCTTTTATCCAAAGCGACTTGCAATAAGAGCATCATTTAACGTAGGAAATCAGGAGAACTACTAGTCATCAGAGGTCATAAGTGCATCTAAACAAGCACCTAAGAGCAAAACCAGTGCTAAAGTAAAAGCGCGAGAAAGCGTTTTATTTTTTAAAGGCGCGATCACAATAAGTGCTAAGAACAAGTAACAGGGTAGTAGTTCTTGAAGAGGTGAGTTTTCAACCTGCGCTGAAAGATGGGCAGCGACTCGGCTGTCTTGCCATCAGTGGGAACTTATTTCCACCACTGTGGGGCCAGGACAGAACAGAGCCGGGACCGGGTCGATCGGCAGCAGGGGCCTCTGAGCGACGGGGCAACCAGGCGTCCCGAGGCAGCAGAGCAAAGTGGTTGGGCGGGGGTGTAGGGCTTGACCATGGTCTGGAGATAGGAAGGAGCTGTTCCTTTCACTGCCCTGTAGGCTAGCACCAGAGTCTTAAACTGGATGCGAGCAGCTACTGGGAGCCAGTGTAGGGACATGAGAAGGGGACTCATGTGGGAGAACTTGGGGTGGTTGAACACCAGACGAGCTGCAGCTTTCTGAACAAGCTCCAGAGATCTGATGGCCAATGCCGGGGCGCCAGCAAGGAGGGAGTTGCCGTAGTCCAGCCAGGAGAGGACCAGAGCCTGCATGAGCACCTGTGTCGTCTCGTCGGTGAGGAATGGGCGAGTCCTCCTGATGTTATAGAGGAGAAATCTGCAGGAGCGAGCAACCGATGCAACGTTTGCAACAAACGACAGTTGGTCGTCCAGGATCACACCCTGATTCCTCGCAGTCCGAGTCGGCGTCACCACGGTGTTGTCAATGGTGATGGCCAGGTGGTGTGTCGCCATCCACTCCGAGATGTCAGTCAAGCACGCAGCAATGCGTGTCTCTACTTGTGTGTCAGAGGGAGGAAAGGACAAGATCAGCTGGGTGTCAGCTGAGTCCAAAACGGCCAACATCTTCTCCAGCAGCTCAGAAGGTTTCTCTATCGCCGAGTCCGTTGAGTGACAACAGGCGACCCGCCTTCTCCATCTCCGACAGCTGGAAGAGCTGCAAAAGGAAGCCCTGAGTGCGCCGTATTTTCCCACAGCCGGGGGGCTTCCAGTAGCCCCATGGCTCGGGCCGTCGTCCGGGCATCCAACGCCGCCACCGCATGGAAACACCTCGTACCGTCCCGCGTTATTCCTCCCAGCTCGAACTGGGCTTCAATGTGCGGAAACCATGGCCGGCCGGGGACTGCGCTGCCAAAACTCGGGCATCTTCACCGTCGCTGCTGAGATGCTAGCGCTAACATGAGCCATTCCGTTAGCATCACTCGGAGCCGGAGTGGTGTCGTCATCGCTGTGGGTCGACATGTCCGTTGTCAACGTGCGGGGTCACCGATGTGGGAGTGCAGGGAGGAGGAGACGGAGAGATCGAGTCGAGTCAATCCCGTTTACTCGTCACACAAAACGACACCGATACAGCTCAATCTCCCCTGGCAACCAGCTAACCAACCGCTAGGCTGCTGCTAACATGGCTGCATCTCCTGGAAAATCTGAATAGCGCCTACGTCATCACTCTGAACGTCTTCCTTAAAGGAGCAGCGGCCCCTGCTGAATCCATCCTCATTTGTGTATCGCCACTATATATATATATATATATATATATATATATATATATATATATATATATATATATATATATATATATATATATTATACACACACACACACACACACGAGGGGTACTCATTGAATGTATCCCAGGTGTGCGCTGTTTAAGTTAGAATAATGGCTACGTAACATAATAATGATCTGCCATTGTCCTAATAAAAGTCATCTGCATCATCCACTATGAATGTATAGAAGCAGAGCGTGAGACAGGCGGTGAAGAAGGAGACTGGCTCATCTGCATTATAAAACGCAGATGAACATAGAATAACAACACTACAACACAACTCTCTCAGTGTACTGAACATAGAATAACAACACTACAACACAACTCTCTCAGTGTACTGAACATAGAATAACAACACTACAACACAACTCTCTCAGTGTACTGAACATAGAATAACAACATTACAACACAACTCTCTCAGTGTACTGAACATAGAATAACAACACTACAACACAACTCTCAGTGTACTGAACATAGAATAACAACACTACAACACAACTCTCTCAGTGTACTGAACATAGAATAACAACATTACAACACAACTCTCTCAGTGTACTGAACATAGAATAACAACATTGTGGGCAAAACTAACTGGTTACTCATGTTTAACAGACGTGACATGTTATCATTTGAACTGGTGGTTTTGTCAAGGCTCTTCTGTTAGAGAGCAACACAGGTACGTCCAACACAGGCAGCAGGCTTCAGGTGTGGATTGGAAATTGTGTTCCTCAGCTGCCATCTAGAGGTCATTTTAGAAACAACAGCTAATGTATATTCATGACAAGAGACCTGCTCCTACTCTTCTCCCACTTGTAATACAGATAAAGTAGTGCTATTACTATGTACTACAGCATAATTTCAGCTATCAGTACGTCCACTTCTCAGAATCAGAATCAGGGTCTGATTTAGAGAACATACAAGAACATACAAGGAATTTGTCTTGGTATGTTGGTGCAAGAGGTGAAAATTAACAGTAAATCGCAAAAATAAAGTTAAAAAGAACAATACGTTATATATATATATATATATATATATATATATACTACCACTACTACTACTACTACTATTACTACTACCACTTTCAGCTGCTCCCGTTAGGGGGCGCCACAGCAGATCATCAGTTTCCATTTCTTCCTGTCCTCTGCATCTTCCTCTGTCACACCAGCCACCTGCATGTCTTCCCTCACCACATCCATAAACCTCCTCTTTGACCTCCCTCTTCTCCTCTTCCCTGGCAGCTCCATATTCAGCATCCTTCTCCCAGTATACCCAGCATCTCTCCTCCACACATGTCCAAACCATCTCCATCTTGTCTCTCTTGCTTTGTCTCCAAACCGTCCAACCTGAGCGGTCCCTCTAATATACTCGTTCCTAATCCTGTCCTTCTTCGTCACTCCCAGTGAAAATCTTATCATCTTCATCTCTGCCACCTCCAGCTCCACCTCCTGTCTTTTCATCAGTGCCACTGTCTCCAAACCATATAACATAGCTGGTCTCACTACCATCTTGTAAGCCTTCCCTTTAACTCTTGCTGGTACCCTTCTGTCACACATCACTCCTGACACTCTTCTCCACCCACTCCACCCTGCCTGCACTCTCTTCTTCACCTCTCTTCTGCACTCCCCGTTACTTTGGACAGTTGACCCCAAGTATTTAAACTCATATGCCTTCGTAACCTCCACTCCTTGCATCCTGACCATTACAAGATAAAATTAAATAAAAATGAAAGTAAGGCGCAATAAGGTGCCATCAACACCAGTTCAGAGTTGAACATGACACCACGTGACAGCCCCTGATGCCCGACACGGGGGGGCAGGAGCTGTATTTGCAGAAAGTTAAATTAGAATTACAGAACTATTACCACACTACACTTCCTGCTACTAATGCAAAATAAAAACAAAAGTGCACCAACTGAAAACGGCTACGTCTAAGTCAAAACCCCAAGACATAAAAGTCTACGTGAGGTTTAATTTACAGTTTGTCATCATGAACTGACAGAACAGACATGGACTGGTTGATTAACATGAAACATGATGTGTTTGTCTGTAGAGGAATAGAAAAGTACAAGTCCAATTAAATATGCAGGTTTTTATTGGTATTTTATTCTCACCGTCTTATCTTATCTGTCATGTTCCCCATTTTCCTGGAGTCCCAGGCCACTGTGGCTGCAAGCCAAAGAACCATCCATTACCCCCAGCGCTTATCCTGCTCTCAGGGAGCCGATCCCAGCAGAGATCCTCCCTTTGTTTCATGTCTAACTTCTTGTTTCATGTTTAACTTGTTATTTCATGTTTACCTTGTTATTTCATGTTTAACTTGTTATTTCATATTTACCTTGTTATTTCATGTTTACCTTGTTATTTCATGTTTAACTTGTTATTTCATGTTTAACCTGTTATTTCATGGTTAACTTATTTCATGTTTAACTTGTTATTTCATGTTTACCTTGTTATTTCATGTTTACCTTGTTATTTCATGTTTAACCTGTTATTTCATGGTTAACTTATTTCATGTTTAACTTGTTATTTCATGTTTACCTTGTTATTTCATGTTTACCTTGTTATTTCATGTTCACCTTGTTATTTCATGTTTACCTTGTTATTTCATGTTTAACTTGTTATTTCATGTTTACCTTGTTATTTCATGTTTAACTTGTTATTTCATGTTTACCTTGTTATTTCATGTTTAACTTGTTATTTCATGTTTACTTGTTATTTCATGTTCACCTTGTTATTTCATGTTCACCTTGTTATTTCATGTTTAACTTGTTTTTCATGTTTAACTTGTTATTTCATGTTTAACCTGTTATTTCATGGTTAACTTATTTCATGTTTAACTTGTTATTTCATGGTTTCCTTGTTATTTCATGTTTACCTTGTTATTTCATGGTTTCCTTGTTATTTCATGGTTTCCTTGTTATTTCATGTTTAACTTGTTATTTCATGTTTACCTTGTTATTTCATGTTTAACTTGTTATTTCATGTTTACCTTGTTATTTCATGTTTAACTTGTTATTTCATGTTTACCTTGTTATTTCATGTTTAACTTGTTATTTCATGTTTACCTTGTTATTTCATGTTTAACTTGTTATTTCATGTTTAAGTTGTTATTTCATGTTCATCTTGTTATTTCATGTTCACCTTGTTATTTCATGTTTAACTTGTTATTTCATGTTTAACTTGTTATTTCATGTTTAACTTGTTATTTCATGTTTACCTTGTTATTTCATGTTTACCTTGTTATTTCATGTTCACCTTGTTATTTAATGTTTACCTTGTTATTTCATGTTCACCTTGTTATTTCATGTTTACCTTGTTATTTCATGTTCACCTTGTTATTTCATGTTCACCTTGTTATTTCATGTTCACCTTGTTATTTCATGTTTACCTTGTTATTTCATGTTTAACTTGTTATTTCATGTTCACCTTGTTATTTCATGGTTAACCTTGTTATTTCATGTTCACCTTGTTATTTCATGTTTACCTTGTTATTTCATGTTCACCTTGTTATTTCATGTTTACCTTGTTATTTCATGTTTACCTTGTTATTTCATGTTTACCTTGTTATTTCATGTTTACCTTGTTAATTCATGTTCACCTTGTTATTTCATGTTTAACTTGTTATTTCATGGTTACCTTGTTATTTCATGTTTACCTTGTTAATTCATGTTTACCTTGTTATTTCATGTTTAACTTGTTATTTCATGTTTACCTTGTTATTTCATGTTTAACTTGTTATTTCATGTTTACCTTGTTATTTCATGTTTAACTTATTTCATGTTTACCTTGTTATTTCATGTTTAACTTGTTATTTCATGTTTAAGTTGTTATTTCATGTTCATCTTGTTATTTCATGTTCACCTTGTTATTTCATGTTTAACTTGTTATTTCATGTTTAACTTGTTATTTCATGTTTAACTTGTTATTTCATGTTTACCTTGTTAATTCATGTTTACCTTGTTATTTCATGTTCACCTTGTTATTTCATGTTCACCTTGTTATTTCATGTTCACCTTGTTATTTCATGTTTACCTTGTTATTTCATGTTCACCTTGTTATTTCATGTTTAACTTGTTATTTCATGTTTACCTTGTTATTTCATGGTTACCTCGTTATTTCATGTTTAACTCGTTATTTCATGTTTACCTTGTTATTTCATGTTTAACTTGTTATTTCATGTTCACCTTGTTATTTCATGTTCACCTTGTTATTTCATGTTTAACTTGTTATTTCATGTTTACCTTGTTATTTCATGGTTACCTTGTTATTTCATGTTTAACTTGTTATTTCATGTTTACCTTGTTATTTCATGTTTAACTTGTTATTTCATGTTTAAGTTGTTATTTCATGTTCATCTTGTTATTTCATGTTCACCTTGTTATTTCATGTTTAACTTGTTATTTCATGTTTAACTTATTTCATGTTTAACTTGTTATTTCATGTTTACCTTGTTATTTCATGTTTACCTTGTTATTTCATGTTCACCTTGTTATTTCATGTTCACCTTGTTATTTCATGTTCACCTTGTTATTTCATGTTTACCTTGTTATTTCATGTTTAACTTGTTATTTCATGTTCACCTTGTTATTTCATGTTTACCTTGTTATTTCATGGTTACCTTGTTATTTAATGTTTACCTTGTTATTTCATGTTCACCTTGTTATTTCATGTTTACCTTGTTATTTCATGTTTACCTTGTTATTTCATGTTTACCTTGTTAATTCATGTTCACCTTGTTATTTCATGTTTAACTTGTTATTTCATGGTTACCTTGTTATTTCATGTTTACCTTGTTAATTCATGTTCACCTTGTTATTTCATATTTAACTTGTTATTTCATGTTTACCTTGTTATTTCATGTTTACCTTGTTATTTCATGTTCATCTTGTTATTTCATGTTCACCTTGTTATTTCATGTTTAACTTGTTATTTCATGTTTACCTTGTTATTTCATGGTTACCTCGTTATTTCATGTTTAACTCGTTATTTCATGTTTACCTTGTTATTTCATGTTTACCTTGTTATTTCATGTTCGCCTTGTTATTTCATGTTTACCTTGTTAATTCATGTTCACCTTGTTATTTCATGTTTAACTTGTTATTTCATGTTCACCTTGTTATTTCATGTTCACCTTGTTATTTCATGTTTAACTTGTTATTTCATGTTTACCTTGTTATTTCATGGTTACCTTGTTATTTCATGTTTAACTTGTTATTTCATGTTTACCTTGTTATTTCATGTTTACCTTGTTATTTCATGTTCACCTTGTTATTTCATGTTTACCTTGTTAATTCATGTTCATACTTGTTATTTCATGTTTAACTTGTTATTTCATGTTTACCTTGTTATTTCATGTTTACCTTGTTATTTCATGTTTAACTTGTTATTTCATGTTTACCTTGTTATTTCATGTTTAACTTGTTATTTCATGGTTTCCTTGTTATTTCATTTTTACCGTGTTATTTCATGTTTAACTTGTTATTTCATGTTTACCTTGTTATTTCATGTTTAACTTGTTATTTCATGTTTACCTTGTTATTTAATGTTTAACCTGTTATTTCATGTTTACCGTGTTATTTCATGTTTAACTTGTTATTTCATGTTTAACGTGTTATTTCGTGTTTACCTTGTTATTTAATGTTTACCTTGTTATTTCATGTTTACCTTGTTATTTCATGTTTACCTTGTTATTTTATGTTTACCTTGTTATTTCATGTTTAACTTGTTATTTCATGTTTACCTTGTTATTTCGTGTTTACCTTGTTATTTCATGTTTACCTTGTTATTTCATGTTTAACTTGTTATTTCATGTTTAACTTGTTATTTCATGTTTACCTTGTTATTTCATGTTTAACTTATTTCATGTTTAACTTGTTATTTCATGTTTACCTTGTTATTTCATGTTTACCTTGTTATTTCATGTTTACCTTGTTATTTCATGTTCACCTTGTTATTTCATGTTTAACTTGTTATTTCATGTTTAACTTGTTATTTCATGTTTACCTTGTTATTTCATGTTTAACTTGTTATTTCATGGTTACCTTGTTATTACATGTTTACCTTGTTATTTCATGGTTTCCTTGTTATTTCATTTTTACCGTGTTATTTCATGTTTAACTTGTTATTTCATGTTTACCTTGTTATTTCATGTTTACCTTGTTATTTCATGTTTACCTTGTTATTTCATGTTCACCTTGTTATTTCATGTTTAACTTGTTATTTCATGTTTAACTTGTTATTTCATGTTTACCTTGTTATTTCATGTTTAACTTGTTATTTCATGTTTAACTTGTTATTTCATGTTTACCTTGCTATTTCATGTTTAACTTGTTATTTCATGTTTAACTTGTTATTTCATGTTTAACTTGTTATTTCATGTTCACCTTGTTATTTCATGTTTAACTTGTTATTTCATGTTTAACTTGTTATTTCATGGTTTCCTTGTTATTTCATTTTTACCGTGTTATTTCATGTTTAACTTGTTATTTCATGTTTACCTTGTTATTTCATGTTTAACTTGTTATTTCATGTTTACCTTGTTATTTCATGTTTACCGTGTTATTTCATGTTTACCTTGTTATTTCATGTTTAACGTGTTATTTCATGTTTACCTTGTTATTTAATGTTTACCTTGTTATTTCATGTTTACCTTGTTATTTCATGTTTAACCTGTTATTTAATGTTTAACTTGTTCTTTCATGTTTAACGTGTTATTTCATGGTTACCTTGTCATTTAATGTTTACCTTGTTATTTCATGGTTACCTTGTTATTTAATGTTTAACCTGTTATTTAATGTTTAACTTGTTCTTTCATGTTTAACTTGTTATTTCATGTTTAACTTGTTATTTCATGTTTACCTTGTTATTTCATGTTTACCTTGTTATTTCATGTTTAACGTGTTATTTCATGTTTAACTTATTTCATGTTTAACTTGTTATTTCATGTTTACCTTGTTATTTCATGGTTTCCTTGTTATTTCATTTTTACCGTGTTATTTCATGTTTAACAACACGTGATGGGAAATGGAGGGGCCACCTCTCACTCTCGTCTCTCCTGTGCTTCATCACCTCACCTGTCTGGTGTGGACCGCCCCGTGTCCTCCTCTTCAGCTGAGCGGGCCTTCTCGGCCCGGAAGTACATCAAGACGCACACCGGAAACAGCGGGGCAGGATGGACTGGGAGCTTTGGCACTGATGTCCACAGGGAAAGGCCTTCTGATGGAACCGGGATCCAAGGACGAGCTGCAGGATGCTGCCATGCCCACTACACAAAGAAGGGCCGACGAATGGACTTTATATTCAAGTACCCTAATAAGGTCAGCCGCCTAATGTCATTTTACTCCATACTGTGATTGCACCAGCTAGCTGGTTAATACCACACTTTGCTCATGTAACGTTAGGCCTACTATACTCAATATTATGGTGTAAGGTTTGGCATATTTTGCATATGATTGTATTGCAACTTTGCTTAGTTTAGTTTATTCAGTTTATTTCGAACATTAAAAAATGAAATTAAAATGTATTAAAAAAATCAAAACAAGCAAATGATATCTTCAAACCTTTGTTTCAAATCTCGGCAGTTGGACAAGGAGTAGGCAGAAGTTAAAAACGTTCCTAGTCCTACCCCCTTTTTCTATTTTAATAATTCAACAGGGAACTGTGTGATTTAAATGAAAACTCAATCATCTACCACCAGTGACCATGATGTGCTGTAAATCAAACAAAGATCATTCATTCAGCACAACAAGAACAAAGCAATCAAAGCAAGTGCAGAGCAACATTTAAACAACTCAAGAACAACTCAAACAAGATGTCACAGCGCCATCTCATGTCTGTTCAACATATTATTCGTAAAGAGTCTTTTAAATTTGATTATCGTTTCACATGTTTTCATTTCATCACTGCAGTTGTTCCATATCTTGACTGCTTTGGTTGTGACACAGTGATATTTTGCATTTGTCCTTACTGGGTTTTGTTTAAACGTACATATTCCTCTCAGGTCATAATTACTTTCCCTCAGCTGGAACAACCCCTGGATACTGCTGGGTACTTTATGATTTAACACTTTGGACATGATTTGAGCAGTTTTAAAGTCCATCAGACCGTTGAACCTCAGTGTTTTTCGTTTGATAAAGAGTTGGTTTGTTGGTTCTCTGCAGTTGGCTTTGTTTACTATCCTTGAGGCTCTTTTTTGAATAACGAAGACTGAATCAGTGTTGGTTTTGTATGTGTTCCCCCACACCTCCACACAGTAGGTGATATGTGGAAGTATGAGGGAACAGTACAAGGTGTAAAGTGAAGCTTAATTTAGAAGATCTTTGACTTTGAATAGTATTGCAGTTGATTTGGATACTTTGGCCTTGGTATAATTTATATGTGGTTTCCAACATAATTTATTGTCCACTATTACCCCAAGAAATTTAATTTCAGTCACTCTTTCTATTTTTACATTGTTAATGATGAGTTTCTTGTTTGAGTTAATTTTACGGTTACCAAAGATTATAAATGATGTTTTACTTAAATTCAATGTTAGTTTGGTTGCCTCAAACTACATCTTCAACTTCATCAGTTCCTTTTCCACTATATCCAGGAGTTGATCCAGATTATTCCCACAGCAAAATACATCTGTGTCATCAGCAAATAAAATGGCTTTCAGAGATTCAGACACTTCACAGATATTGTTTATATAGAGAATAAACAGTAATGGCCCCAACACTGAGCCCTGGGGGACCCCACGTGTTACTTTCAGTAGGTGAGATTTGAAGTTTTGTAATTCAACATATTGATATCTGTCTTTTAGATAGCTGGTTAACCAGGAGAGTGCTGTTCCTCTAATTCCATATGATTGTAATGTTTTCAGTCATAATTCATGGTCTATGGTGTCAACTGCTTTTTTTAGACCCATAAATACCCCTATTGCATATTTGTTTTCTATTGCCATTGCTATTTCATCTATACATTCTACAAGTGCAAATGAAGTTGTTCTGTTTGCTCTAAAACCATATTGCTGATCATACAGTACATTACGTTTTGTGATGAAGTCATGAATTCTTGAAAAGTATATTTTTTCTAGTATTTTTGAGAACTGTGGAAGCAAGGAAACAGGTCTGTAATTTGAAAGGATGTGTTTATCACCAGACTTAGTATGACTTTGGCTGTCTGTGAATGTTCTCATTCGTCCGGGTCATGTTAAACAAAGGAGTTGAATCAAGTGCAACTGGACTTGGTATATATCCGTGAACGGATATATACCGGATTCACGGATATATACCAAGTCCAGTTGCACTTGATTCAACTCCTTTGGATATGACTTTAGCTGTTTTTGTTTTGTTTGGAAAAACACTGGTTTGTAGGGATTGGTTACAGATGTGAGACAAAGGTTTTGCAATGCATTCGATTTGATTTGATTTGATTTGATTCGATGATATTTTTGACCATAAACATGTCTATTCCATTCCAGTCAGTGGACTTCTTGTTCTTGAAATTTTTAACTGTGTCAATAATTTCTTTGTAATTTTTGTTCCCCTTATAAATATGGATTCTTAAACAGATGTTTTCTTGCTTTCCACATTATCTCCACTACCGGTCTTTGCAATTTCCTCAGCCAAATCAGGGCCAACACTGACAAAAATCTTATTGAACTCATTTGCAACCATGGCCATGTCATTAACAGTTGAATTATTTCTAGTCAGGAAATGGTTAGGGTATCCTGCCTCCCCACTTCCTTTTGTAATAATATCATTTAATACCTTCCATGTTTGTTTAATTTTGTTTTTGTTGTCCTCTAGTAATTTACTGTAATAATCCTTTTTGCTGATTCTCATGATTCTTGTTAATTTATTTTTATATATCTTGTATTTTTGATCAGCTTCTATTGTTCTTTTCTTTAAAAATTCTTTATATAGTACATTTTTCTTCTTACATGCACTTGGTATTCCTTTGGTTGAACAGTGAAGGTTTTTCAGCATATATTTGTTTACTTACTTTCCTTACTAGTGGACAGTTTTTTCATACAGCGTTACTATAATGGACAGAAATGATTCATAGGCCTCGTTTGCATCTTCTGCATAAACTTTATTCATTTCTTGTTTCATTAGGTCGTCTTTAAAATAATTGACAGCATCGTGTGAAATGTATCTTGTCATTTTGAAGGTTTTGGTATCTTTCTTGGTTTTGGTATTTCTTGGTCATGGTACTGCTCTGGATTATTGCAAAGACTGGCAGATGGTCACTAGTGTCATCTATTATTATTCCACTCACTACTTTGCGGTCGATGACGTTGGTCGGTATGTTGTCAGTTAGGGTTGTTATTCTGGTTGGTCTTCTGATTGAGGGATATAGGCTGGTACTGGACATGGAATTAGTGAAGTCTGTAGTTGAATTGTGATCATGTGGGTTTAACAAGTCAGTGTTGAAATCCCCACAGATAAAAACCATGTTCTTGTTATTTATGTTGGCATAAAGTTCTGATAACTTTTCTGTAAAGGTATCAATGCAGCAACCAGGTTTCTATAAATGCAGCTAATTAGTATATTTTTGATTTCTCCATGTTTATTTCTACTGTGATACACTCCATGATATTATCCAAAACAAATGACATTTAACCAACAGAATAACTTTTGTAATGTTTATCTATGTATAATGCAACCCCACCCCCACCCTTTGACTGAGTCCTGATAATGAAACAGCTTTCATATCCCTTGATCTCCACCATGTCAGTTTGTCCCTCATGAAGCCCAGTTTCACATATTGCTAGTGCTGGGAATTTGTTGTCCAGTTGTCTGAAACAGTGTTTGATTTTTGAAATGTTTGAATTAAGACTCCTACTATTGGAGTGAATTATTGATATCGATCCATCCATATTTACATTTCTTTTAAACTAGTCGTCTGTATAGTATTCACAATCACTGTTTGTATTGTTATAAAAGTTATTTTCAGGGTCAATGTCATTTTCTATGTCTTGTGATTTATGATCCGTATATTTGAATGTTTTCAAGTTCAGCTTTTCGTAATCAGCAGATGAGTGACTGTTAATGTCCGAACTTGTCATGACAGTTTTCAGTACATTCATTTAGTTAGTTATTGAGTTTGTCCATTACCTTTTTGTGTTGTTCTCCTTTGTTGTGATATTATCCGTGGGATCATGCATGGTACTTGTTACGGGTCTAGATAGATCGATGCCATCGGCTATCCACTAGTTTACCTTAGATACACATGACCCGCGCTCAGGAACATGTTACATCACTTTGAATATACTTGGCTGCACTGAGCAACTCGTGTGTGTGTCATTCTTTATAAGACAGCCTATTGAAACATGGTGCCAGAAGTCGGAGAACTTATTTCTTATTTTACTAGCTCGCATGTTTAAGTTTGTAGGCCTGAGTAGGTCACATGTCGGAGGATTCCGATTCAGAGCAAAGTACTTCTGCTGAAGACGTTGTCACAGAGGAGCTAACGCTAGCATTACCGGCGCCGATAGCATCACATACAATGGCAGCTAACGTGAATATTCCACCACCGTCCCCGATGAGCTTCACAGGCGATTGGAGCGTCAATTGGGACATTTTTCGGGCCGAATTTGAAGACTACGTCCTCGTCACGGGCATACTTGGCAAGGACAAGAAAATACAAGCGGCTACTCTAAGAAGTGTGATGGGAAGTGAATGCAGGGATATTTACCGCCACAATCTGAACCTCTCAGAAGATGATCAAGGGGATCCTGATGCCATACTGAGAGAGTTGGGGAAATACTTCAAGCCAGCAAAAAACACAATATACGAGAGGTACATTTTCGGGAGTTGCAAGCAGGAGGAAGGAGAATCGTTTGATACCTTTGTGACGAGACTGAGAGAGAGGGCAGCAACCTGTGAGTATGGACAGTTGAAAGATGAAATGATCCGTGATAAGATAGTCCTGGGAGTTGCAAGCGAGGCCGTTAGGCGCAGGCTGTTGAGAGAGAAGGATTTGAACATGGTCACAGCTATTGACATGTGTCGCGCAGCAGAGCAAACTGACATCCGTATGAGAGCAATGGAGTTTGCAACAACACCGCAGCCGGAGGCAGTGCATGCCGTTGCTAGGCAACCCAGACAAAACCAATGGAAACAGACCAATCCACCCAGAACAGCAGGAGATGCAGGCAATTGCAAATATTGTGGCAGCTCGCATTCAAGGGGCAGAGAGCATTGCCCGGCCTTCGGGAAACAATGTAGGTCATGTGGGACACTTAATCACTTTTCTAAAGTGTGCTTAAAGAGCAAAAAGGGGCATGCTGAGGGCAAGGTAAACTGTGTGGAATACACAGAAGAACCCCCAGAGCATAGTAATGATGCAGATGATCTGTACATGTTTGAGTCAATCGGCGCAGTGCACACCAAAGGAAAGAAGTGGTTTGTGACTCTGAAACTCCACGACAAGCCACAACAATGTCAGCTGGACTCTGGAGCCACCTGCAATGTAATGGGCTTTCAAGACAAGAAAAGGCTGGCCCCAAACACACCTCTCCGCCCGAGTGACACCAGACTGAAGCTGTATTCGGGGGAAACACTGAGCTCTATGGGCACCTTTGAGACTGACTGTACTGTGAGAGGCCAAACACACAAGCTCTCATTCGAAATAGTGAGGACCAGCCAACATCCTCTTCTGTCAGGCTCCACCTGTGAATGCTTAGGGCTCATGCATTTCACAATTCCAGAGGATGTGCTCAAAATGGAACACACACAACCAGGAGCCCTAACTAAAGAACAGCTTATCAACAGATACAGTGACGTGTTCAACTCCCCTGTGGAATCCGTGCCTGGGGAGGTCCATTTTGACCTTGATCCTAGTGTTGCTGCAGTACAGAGTGCCCCTCGCAATGTCCCAATCGCAATGAAAGCAGCAGTCAAAGCCCAGCTGGACAAGTACGAGGCTGACGGCCACCTTGCGCCTGTCACAGATCCTACAGATTGGATCAGCAACATGGTGATTGTTAAAAAACCGGAGAAGCTGAGAATATGCATTGACCCTAAACCATTGAACAAAGCCCTAAAGCGCTCTCACTACATCATGCCTACCTTGGAGGACATTTTGTATAAATTGCCCAAGGCCAGAGTCTTCACGTTAGTGGACGCTCGGGATGCATTCCTGCAATGCAAACTGGACTATGAGAGTAGCCTCATGACCACGTTCTGGACCCCCTGGGGGAGGAAGCGGTGGCTCAAGCTACCATTTGGAGTATCGGTGGCGCCCGAGGTATATCAGCGCAAGCAGCACGAGCTCCTCGCCGGTCTGAAGGGCGTTGAGCCCATTGCAGACGATATCCTGGTCGTCGGCTGCGGGGACACAGACAAGGAGGCTGGGGACGACCACGACGTCAAGCTTGCGGCGTTGATGGAACGCTGCCGCGAGATCAAGCTTCGCCTCGGCCTGAAGAAGTTGCAGTTCAAGGTGGCTGAGGTGCAGTTTCATGGCCACATTCTCTCATCTGCTGGACTGAAGCCCGATCCAGAGAAGGTGAGAGCCATTATTGACATGCCGAACCCAACAGATGCCAAGGGCGTGCAGCGTCTCATTGGCTTCGCTAACTATTTAGCCAAGTTCATGCCTCATCTATCTACTGTCTGCGAGCCGTTGCGACGCCTGTTGGACAAGGACACACCCTGGCACTGGCTGCCTAAGCACGAGGCGGCGGTTCATGAGCTTAAGGCGCTGGCGACAGCCATGCCCGTCCTGCGCTACTATGATGTAACTAAGCCAATCGCAATCCAGAGCGACGCCAGCCAGAGCGGTCTCGGTTGTTGTCTCATGCAGGAAGGTCAGCCCATCGCATTTGCCTCGAGGGCTCTTACCCCCACCGAAAAAAACTATGCACAAATTGAGAAGGAGTGTCTCAGTATCGTCTTCGCCTGCCAGAGGTTTCACCATTACCTATATGGCCGCGACCCAATCACAGCAGAGACGGACCATAAGCCTCTGATCTCTATTTTCAGCAAGCCACTTCTCAATGCGCCCAAGAGACTCCAGAGCATGCTCATGACTCTGCAGAACTACGACCTGAGGGTAATCTACAAACCAGGCCCAGAGATGTTCATAAGCGACACGCTCAGCAGAGCTACGGCTGGATGCTCCGGCAGAGGGACTGCATATCAGCGACACGCTATCTGCTCTCTGCAACAAGAGCAGGAAGACATACAGCACGTGAACCAGGCAGAGTACCTGAATGTGACTAACCAGCGGCTGGAACAGATCAGACGACACACCGACAGAGATGAATGCTTACAGGCACTGAAGAACACTGTTCTCGTGGGCTGGCCAGATGTAAAGGAGGAAGCGCCCCTCATCGCTAGGGAGTACTGGCCCTTCAGGGATGAAATCAGTGTGCAGAACGGAGTTCTGTTCCGGGGGCAAAAAGTCATCATCCCAAAGTCACTCCGCCCAGAAATGTTGACGCGCATACATTCAAGTCACATAGGGGGTGATGCATGCTACCGACACGCTCAAGAGACATTGTACTGGCCCAACATGCAGTCAGAGATAAAGGGCTTTGTAAGCAGCTGCTCGACCTGCAATGTGTACGCCCACAATCAGCAAAAGGAGACCATGCTCTCTCACGAAGTACCAACCAGGCCATGGCAGGTCTTGAGCATGGACCTATTCAGCTTCAGACAGAAAGACTATCTCCTAATAGTCGACCACTATTCCGATTTTTGGGAGATTGAGCTTCTACCCGACATGTCTGCAGAGACAGTCATCAAGCGATGTAAGGCACAGTTCGCCCGACATGGTCAGCCAGAGAAGGTTATTACAGACAACGGCCCTCAGTTCACAGCTCAGTTCACACGGTTCGCTTCTGAGTGGGAATTTGAGCACGTGACCTCCTCTCCCAGACACCCGAAAGCGAATGGCAAGGCCGAGTCGGCCGTGAAGATTGTAAAAAATCTTCTGCGTAAGGCCGCGCATGATGGTGAAGACCCCTGGAAAGCCGTGCTTCACTGGAGGAATACACCTACGGAAAACATGGGCAGCAGCCCAGCACAACGCCTCATGTCCCGCCGGTTGAAGACGTCCATCCCGGCGGCAAGCAAGCTCCTGGAACCAGCTGTTGTCGTGGGCGTCACTGAAAAGCTGCGCCACAGGAAGCAACTCGCCAAATCCTTCTATGACAGATCTGCCCGTGAATTGCCGGCACTTGAAATTGGGGAAGTCGTGCGGATGAAGCCCCTGCCAGGTGATAACACTGGCCGCTGGAGAGTCGGAACTTGTCTCCGCAGGGTTGCGCCGAGGTCTTATCTTGTGGACATTGATGGCTCCCTGTACCGTCGTAACAGGATCGATCTCAGAGTGGCTGAGCCAGCTGCACGAGCCGCGCACGATCCTGTTGAACCCGCTGCGGCACACACACCGGACGGGGATCCAGCTACAGAAACTGTCATTGAGACCCCTCAGGCTGTGTTCGAGCCGAGCCCCATCAGGTCCATGCCCAAGGCGCCATCTACTCCTGTTGGCGCTCCGCGTTCGGATGGACACACTTACACAAGGGTTGGACGGCTGTCTAAACCTCCACTGAAACTCACTATGTAATCTGAATAATGTTGATGGTTGCTATGTGGGAGAGAGGGGGAAAAGAGGAGAAATGTTATCATACGCTACTGTGGTTATTACACTGGTATGGGATATGAAGAGATTTACTGCTGTTGCACTGTTATTGGTTGTTCGTATATGAAAGTAATTTTATTTTGCACTAACTTCATGTGTATGTGTTTATACTTGGAAAAGGAGGATGTTACGGGTCTAGATAGATCGATGCCATCGGCTATCCACTAGTTTACCTTAGATACACATGACCCGCGCTCAGGAACATGTTACATCACTTTGAATATACTTGGCTGCACTGAGCAACTCGTGTGTGTGTCATTCTTTATAAGACAGCCTACTGAAACAGTACTTGTCCAGTTCACTGATATCCCTGATGATGGGTGTCCAAAGGAGTTGAATCAAGTGCAACTGGACTTGGTATATATCCGTGAAGACGTGTCGCCTCTCATCCAAGAGGCTTCCTCAGTTCTGCCTTTCTGACTAGACCAAGTTAGTCTGACTGGCTGCTGATGAGACTCAGACCAAGCTAGTCTGACTGGCTGCTGATGAGACTCAGACCAAGCTAGTCTGACTGGCTGCTGATGAGACTCAGACCAAGCTAGTCTGACTGGCTGCTGATGAGACTCAGACCAAGTTAGTCTGACTGGCTGCTGATGAGACTCAGACCAAGCTAGTCTGACTGGCTGCTGATGAGACTCAGACCAAGCTAGTCTGACTGGCTGCTGATGAGGCTCAGTATTTATCCTCTAGGAGTCGTTGTCAGAGCTGTTGATATGCGTGGCTCTTTGTGATGCGATGTTTACCAACGCCCGTCGCTAACAGATCCATAGATATGAGTGTGTAGTGGTTATGGGGCTACATGATTCCCCTTATGGAGCTGGTAGGAACGTTAGTTTACAGCTGCTGTTTCCTCGGTTCGGGTTTACAGTGACACACTTCCGCTGCGCGGGTTTTTTGGGTTGTTGTTGTAATGGTGGAAGGAATAAATGGTGCACGTTGTGTAGCCGAAAGAGAAAGTTGTCACGACTCCTGCTTGAGCTCCTCTACACTGGTGACCCCGACTGTAATGAATGAAAGGTCACGTGTTTAACTTGACCTACTCACGGGTGTACGTGCAGTGCGTGTGACGTATACAGGAAGTTGGAAGGGCATGTTTTACATTATGAAGGTTGTATGTCGGATGAACGCTAGTAAAAGCTACACAGTTAAGAACCTACGAAGTCGGCTCGTTCTTGAATTATTCTTATGTCAGTAAGACAAGGCGTCTACGGACATTACATGGTGTCAGAATAGTCTGTGTATCGGAACACGAGCGGTCATGCCGAAGTTTAATCCGCCGAGTGAATTCCAGTTTGACTGCCCCGTTGAAGGGCCGCAGTGGAAACAACGGTTTTCGCGCTTCAGGCTCGCGACAAAGCTGGATAAAGACGACGGGGAGATTCAAGTGAGTTCGCTGATTTATGCAATGGGCAGCGAGGCTGAAAAGATATTCAGCTCGTTTGACTTCGCGGCGGAGGGTGATAAAGTGGACTATGATATCGTACTGAAAAAGTTCGATGACTACTTTATTCCCCGCCGTAACATCATACAGGAGAGGGCGTGCTTCTATCAACGTAGCCAGCAGCCAGGAGAGACAGCGGAGATGTACATCCGGACATTGTATGAGCTGTCTGAACACTGTGAGTTTGGGGACAAGAGGGATGAACATATCAGAGATCGTCTGGTAGTGGGCATAAAAGATAAGGTGCTCTCCCGTCAGTTCCAGCTCACAGCGGACCTTACTCTGGTGAAAGTCATTGAACAAGTGCGCCAGGCGGAGGCAATAACAAAGCAGCTCAGCCTCCAAGCTAACCAACCAGAGGCCCAGCTGGCTAACGTCAATGTTGTCCGACGGCGGGACGGACGCCAAAACAAAAAGGGCGGACAGCGTCATGGTGGCAGCAGACCTGCAACCAACAAAGTAGATGAATGCGGGAGGTGCGGCAAGACGCAGCACACCGATGAGCGGAAGTGTCCTGCAACGAACAGTAAGTGCAACAAGTGTCATAAAAAGGGACATTGGGAGCGTGTATGTCACTCTAAAGCGGTGAGAGAAGTCACTGAAGAGGTTAAACAGCTGTACTTTCTGGGAGAAGTTGGCAAAGAGAGCAGTCAGGAAGATTGGACTGTTAGTTTAACAATAAGTGATGTACCAATAACCTTTAAAATTGACACGGGGGCTGACGCTACTGTTATCAACCAAGGGACATTTAAAAAGCTGAAGCCAAACATAAAACTGGGACCTCCTGACACATGCTTCATAAGCCCAGGTGGAAACATCAGCTGCATAGGACAGTTTCAAGCCACAACCAACTACAAGGAGAAACAATACTCCTTTCCAGTGTATGTGATCAAGGGGAGAGGCAGCTGTCTGCTGAGTCGTCCAGAGGCAGTGGAGATGGGTCTAGTGAAGCGGATGGATGAGGTCAGTGGAGTTTTCGGTTCAAGTGGACTGCTGAAAACAGACCCAGTGAAAATAGCTCTGGTGGAGGGTGCCCAGCCATACGCGGTGCATACAGCCAGACGGATACCGCTGCCACTTGTACCACTGGTTAAGAAAGAACTGCAGCGCATGGAAAATGAGGGCATTATTGAAAAAGTGACTCAGCCCACAGAATGGTGCGCCGCTATGGTGCCGGTGCTGAAACCGAACAAGAAAGAGGTTCGCTGCTGCGCTGACCTCAGGAGGCTGAATCGAGCGGTGAAACGTGAGAAATACGTGCTGCCCACTATGGAGGAAATAATGCCAAGGCTCGCAGGGTCAAAGTTCTTCACAACGTTGGATGCAGCAAGTGGGTTTTACCAGATCCCCTTGCATGAAGACAGCAGGGGGCTCACCACTTTCATCACCCCATTTGGGAGGTATGCTTTCTGCCGCCTTCCATTTGGTATAACGAGTGCTCCAGAGATTTTCCAGAGAAAGATGGCGGAAACTCTGACCGGGCTAGAGGGCACAGAGGTGTACATGGATGACATCCTTATACATGGAGAGACTGAGGAAATCCATGACCGGCGCCTAGCAGAGGCGCTGGGGGTCATTGAAACAGCAGGTCTCAAACTGAACCAAGCGAAATGCAAGTTCAAACAGAAACAAGTCCGCTTCCTTGGTCATATCATCAACGAGGCAGGCATCAGACCTGACCCGGACAAAGTGGCCGGAATAGAGAACTTTCCTCAGCCCCAGAACGTGACGGAACTCAAGAGGTTCCCCGGGATGGTGAACTATTTGGCAAAATACGTCCCAGAGCTGTCCACTGTAGGTCAGCCGCTTTATGGACTGCTTAAAGCAACGACAGAGTGGCTGTGGGGACCTGCACAGAACACAGCATTCCAAGACCTTAAAGCAGCACTCACCACCGCCCCGGTACTCACCTTTTATGACGTCACTAAGGCTACGGTGGTGTCAGCAGATGCCAGCAGCTACGGGCTGGGAGGCGTTCTGCTCCAGCAGCACGGGGAACACTGGAAGCCCGTGGCCTACTGCTCCCGACGGCTGAGTGACGCAGAGACAAGGTACGCACAGATCGAGAGAGTGCTTAGCCAGCGTCTGGGCATGTGAAAGGTTCGAGAAGTACTTGTTTGGGCTTGACAATTTCAGACTTGTCACCGATCATAAACCACTAGTGCCTCTCATGAACAGCAAAGACTTGGATAATGTGCCCATTAGGTGCCAGAGACTGTTAATGAGGCTGATGCGTTTCAATGCAGTGGCTGAATACGCACCAGGCAAAACTTTAGCTGTGGCTGATGCGCTCTCCAGAGGCCCAGAGCAGCGCTACGGAGATGGTGCTTCTCATGATGATGTTGCGGCACACATTGATGCCATCGTGTGCCAGGTGCCTGCCACACCTCAAAGGATGCAGGAGATAAAACAGAGCACGGATGGGGATCTGCAGCTCCAGACAGTGTTGGGCTTCATCAGACACGGCTGGCCTGAGTATGTCGATAAAGTGCCGGAGACAGTCAGAGACTTTTATCAGGTGAGAGGGGAGTTATCTGAGGTAGATGGTTTAGTCATCAGAGGCAGTCGTATCGTCATTCCCACAGAGATGAGGGAGGTGATCTTAGAGAGAATACATGACGGGCACCAGGGGATAGTTAAGTGCAGAGAGAGAGCTAGCCAGTCAGTGTGGTGGCCCAAAATGACAGAGCACATTACAACAAAGATACAGCAATGTCAATTCTGCAGAGAACACAAGAACACACAGAGAAAAGAGCCTTTAATGTCAAGTGAGCTCCCATCCAGACCATGGCAGAAAGTTGGCATAGACCTGTGTGAGTACAAAAAGCAAAACTACTTGATAGTGTCTGACTATTATTCCAGGTTTTTGGAGATCCTAAATCTACCAACAACTACTAGCAGTCAGGTTGTAGCTAGGCTGAAGGCTACATTTGCACGTTTTGGTATCCCTGAAATTGTAGTTAGCGATAATGGGCCACAGCTAGTTTCAGAAGAGATGAGGAGGTTCAGTGAGGATTATGATGTCATCCATGTGACTTCAAGCCCACACTACCCCCAGAGTAATGGACAGGCAGAGAGGGCTGTTCAGATAGCCAAAAGCATATTAAGACAGGAAGACCCTCTCCTCGCCCTGTTGACATACAGAGCTACACCCTCTTCTTCCACTGGAGCCAGTCCAGCGGAATTGCTCATGGGTAGGAGAATCAGAACCACCTTACCCACATTGCAGCATAACCTGAAACCGGCCTGGCCTAAAGAGGAACTGATCAAACCCGCTGACGCCGCAGCCAAATCGAGGCAGGCTTTCTACTACAACCGCAGGAACGGCGTGCGGACACTGCGCCCACTGAACTCGGGTGACGCAGTACTCACCAAACTTGATGGACAGAAAACATGGACAATGCCAGCAGTTGTTCACAGTCAGAGCTCCACTCCCAGATCCTACATAGTGGAGACAGCTCAAGGTGAACATTACAGAAGGAACAGGCGCCACCTGTTGGCCACACCTAAAACACTCACCTTTGTCAGCAGGGATCCTGACCATGTCACTCCAGGGGAGAGTGGAAACACGGATGAGTCCCGAGCAGCAGAAATGCCAACTTCCACACCATATGTTACTCGCTCTGGCAGGGTGAGCAAGCCTGCAATCCGGCTGGATTTGTGAGGCGTATGGACTTGTGTACTGTGGGGGATTTTTTATTTTTTTTTTGTGAAAAGGGGGGTGATATACAGGTTAGAAAATCATCTTAGAGGAGGAGATGTAATGAATGAAAGGTCACGTGTTTAACTTGACCTACTCACGGGTGTACGTGCAGTGCGTGTGACGTATACAGGAAGTTGGAAGGGCATGTTATGAAGGTTGTATGTCGGATGAACGCTAGTAAAAGCTACACAGTTAAGAACCTACGAAGTCGGCTCGTTCTTGAATTATTCTTATGTCAGTAAGACAAGGCGTCTACGGACATTACACCGACGTCTGTCTCTTGGTAGTTATCAGAGACAATCTTTCAAACGAACATGGTTGACGAAATCACCGCGGTTTCTCTCAAATGGCAGGGTTCTGGGAGTCATCGGCAACGACATGGTTCGCCCAGGCGGAGGCGCAGTTTGCTATCCGCAACATAACGGATGATGCTACTAAATACTACTACGTGGTATCGGCGCTCGGGTGTTGGACTGCAACTAGAGTGGTGAGTCTCCTTACAAATCCTCCGGCGGCAGACAAATACAAGGGGCTCAAAGACCACCTCTTGAAGAGTTTTGAACTGTCCGACGTCGAGAGGGCCCACCGCCTCTTTTCTCTGCAAGGCTTGGGTGACAGCAAGCCATCCGAGCTCATGGACACAATGCTGAATCTGCTGGGACCGGAGCACACACCGGATTTCCTCTTTGTCCAACTGTTTCTGCGACAGCTGCCTGCTCAGGTGCGGACCGCTTTGGCTAACACCAGCAAGGTGGCTGAAGAAGCTGACAAGTTCTTCCTGGCCAGCCAACAGCAGCACTGCGCGTCCGCGCTCACCCCTGCCCACCCCCACACACCACCACCTGGTGACTCCATGGTGGTCGCCGCGGCAACCCCCGGTCGGCGACAGGAGCCCGGCCTGTGCTTTTACCATGCAAAGTTCGGGGCCAAGGCGAAAAAGTGCACCTCCCCGTGCAATCTCAGCTCGTCGGGAAACGCCAAGGCCGGCGCTCACTAGTGGCCATGGGCGTCGGCGTGGAGGACAACAGGCTACTTTTCCTGCGAGACTCCATCTCGGGGCGGCGTTTCCTATGCGACACTGGGGCGCAGAGGAGTGTCGTACCTGCATGGAGGGTGGACGCCCTGTCTGTCGGGCGCCCACGGCCCTCCCATGGAAGCTGCTAACGGCAGCTCTATCCGTACGTACGGCACGAGGCACATTGACATGTGTTTTAACGGACAGCGGTTCAGCTGGGATTTTGTCACTGCCGACGTGGCATTTCCCCTCCTCGGTGCAGATTTTCTTTGTGCTCACGGGCCGCTGGTGGACGTCAGGAATCGACGCCTGATTGACGCCGTCACCTTCGCTACACACGCGTGTACACTCAGCAATACAGGCTCCGTCAGGCTGTCCAGCATGCTCTCCAACGAGGACGTGTTTCTCCATCTTCTCTCCGAGTTCCCTGACCTCACTCAGCCCACATTCTCGTCATCTACGACCAAACATGGGGTTGAGCACCACATCGTCACCACCGGCCCGCCGGTGCACGCCCGAGCTCGGCTCCTCGACCCGACCAAGCTCTCTGTCGCCAAGGCGGAGTCTGAGAACATGGAGCGCCTCGGCATCATCCGCCGCTCCAGCAGCCCGTGGGCTTCACCCCTCCACATAGCGCCTAAGCCTGGCGGGGGGTGGCGTCCATGTGGCGGTCCCTCACATCCAAGATTTCTCCGCCCACCTGGCTGGGAAAGTGATCTTTTCCAAGGTGGACCTCGTCCGTGGATACCACCAGGTGCCCGTCCATCCCGCTGATGTCCCCAAAACGGCTGTGACAACTCCGTTCGGACTGTTCGAGTTCCTGCGCATGCCGTTTGGGCTCAAGAACGCCGCGCAGTCCTTCCAACGCCTCATGGACTCAGTGTTGCGGGACCTGCCTTTCCTCTTTGTGTACCTGGATGACATCCTGGTCGCTAGCGCCTCCGTGTCCGAGCACTTGTCCCACCTCAGAGCCCCGTTCGAGAGGCTCAGCCTGCACGGGTTGATAGTTAACCCGGCCAAATGCCAGTTTGGTCTGAGCACCATCGACTTCCTGGGCCACCGGGTCACCAAGGACGGGGCGGCCCCCCTTCCATCCAAGTCCAGCTGCACTTGATTCAGTTCCTTTGGATAACCATGTCCTGGATTTATGAGAACATTCACAGACTGATGATGTGTACTTTTGCTGCCCCTGGTGTTGATCTGTTTAGCTTGATGAAAATTTTGCAGTTTGAAGTCCAAGTTGCTTGAATCCTGTCCTGCTTTTTCAGTATGCGGGCTTTTCTGTTAATGTCTGCCTTCTTCTTGGTTAAGTGGTCGTTGATGTAGACGTCGCTTCCCTGAAGCTTGCTTCCTTGTTTAAGGAGCGCTTGCTTTTTCTTTCTGTTTGTGAACGGGAGGATTATTGCTGGTGTTGCGTTCTTATTTCTGCTGGGCAGGGTATGACAAGCCTCTACATCTTTGCTGTCAATCACCGGTGGTGGTGTCGGCAGCAGCTGCCACAACCCCTGCGTAGGACTGGTTTTCAGACCGCTGATGATCAGGTCATTTACCCTGGAGTACTGCTCCAAGTCGTCCACTCGTTTTTCCAGGAACGTCATCTTTTTGTCCTTTTCCATGTTCTGTTTTTTCAGTGCTTGAACTTCTGATACTAGATCCACGATCCTCTTTTGCTCTACTGTTGATGTCTCTGCCGAAAGAAAGTCGAGAGACTTCCTAATCTCCTCGACCTCCTCAGGGAGCGCTGCGTTTTTCTTAGGGGGCATTTGACTTTGACTTGGTCTGGTCAGTTTGTAAAGAAGAGGTTTTGTGATGCTGCATGCTAGTGCTGTCCATGGTGGCGTTGTAGGCCAGAAGTGCAGGCCATGCCATGGGGCTTTCATTGTTTCCCCAGTATGGAGAGACACAAAGGTTATTTGACATCCGATGGATTTGATTTTGGTGGCTCTTGGGGCACTGAGTTACTGGTGGTGGTGGTGGTGTGTGTGTGTGTGTGTGTGTGTGTGTGTGTGTGTGTGTGTGTGTGTGTGTGTGTGTGTGTGTGTGTGTGTGTGTGTGTCAGAGCTGTTCAGATATTAAAAAATACCCCCAAAATTTGGCTGATTACAATAACATTGCGTCGTTGAAGGCCCACTGCCACACCCCATGGTTCGTTACTGGTTCACAATGACCCCCTGGATGGAGACAGGGGTCACCTCAGATCAACAACCAGCTCCTTTGTCTTAGTCACGTTGAGCTGCAGATGGTTCCGCTCACACCATCTGACAAAGTTTCCCACCAAGTGGTTTGGTGGACAAAGTTTTGTATTTGTACACATAGTAGGTCAAAGGCCTGCTTGCATAAGGTTATCCTAGGCTAAGAATAAAAAGGTCCCTTTTTAGTAGTCTGACCACCGCCCCTTGCTCTCACTGTGTGACTGTAAAGGCCTCTGAAACTGCAGCTGGGATTTTGGGCTGCACAAATAAACTAGATGTAACTTGACCGATGGCAATAACCCTATTTGTCACCCCCAACCAGATGCTGAACCCCCTCTGATCCTTCAGCAGTCACATTACATTATTGTTATCAATAAATATTATTCAGTAGAATTGATTTGCGCCTCTATTAGCTTAATTTGTGCTGCAGAAAATGGACTAGCATTAGCCGACGCCACACAGGCGATAAAACAGACACCGTACACACGCTGGTCATGAGACGCTGCTGTCAGTTTGGTACATGAAGAACTAGAATTCACATGAGAGTCGATAACTCAAAATAGGTTTGGAATTTTCACCTGGATAATGTAGACGAGCACCAAGCACTACCAGATGTTATGGTTTGATACAGTGTAAGGCTTAAATTACATGGGTTCCTTGAAAATATTACAGTTTCTCTTTGAATAATTGGGGGATTGCTCTACTGGTTCTTTGGGCAACCGGTGTTTTAAACAGTTTAGTATTTTAACTATTAAATTGCACTGCTCTTGTTTCACTGTAGATGGTCTAACAGGAAATCTTCAGCTAACTGGATAATAAAGCTACTCCCACGTCTATCAGGCTTATTACTTTTCAGTAACCAGTGCAGGACTGGTGTACTGGCGTGGCGTGAGGCGTTGAGAGGGCTGGGATGGATGGATGGACTTGGCAGGTGGGAGGGAAAAAACAGGCGGGGTCTTGTGCTGTGGCCATGGGAAAAGCCAGCGTAGCAGCAGATGTCTTGTTGTTTAACAAAGAGCTGGCTGAGGGAGAATATGAGTCTTGAATTCTGTTAGAGTTATTACCATCGGTAGAATGCTGTTCAATGGAATCACATCTCATGGAGTCATAGTAGAACAGGTTCAAAGTTGTTTTTTTTTCTCCTTCACAAACCTCCTATATGTCTCCTATAAGGTTTATGTATCATCGGCCTCTTACAAATTCAACAAGGACCCGTTGCTCCCATTTCTCCTTATTTTAGCACTAATTACAGACATTTTACCACATTTTAACTAAAATGTTATACATAGAAAACACGAGGAAATGTGAACACACACACACACTCACACACACACACACACCTAAGCTTTGACGGGAACTGGACCTCCCCTTGCCCATTTTGTCCAATCAGGTGGCCTAAACCTGGTTCTCCCTCACACAAAAGTCACGTGTCAACCCCCACACAGATGATAGGAGGGGAAATGAAAAAGAAAAAAAAGAGGGTGAAAGGAGTGGGTATAAATCCAGGGTCTGTTCTGGGCATGCTTCTGACACAGGACAGGTTTGATGCCAGGTGAGGAAGGACACACACTAAATACGCACATGCACACATGCAGCTTTTCACCAGTGCTATTCTTAACTACTGTGAGACATGAAGATGTATGCATTGTGTGAATTTACTCTTGTGTCCATCCAACACAATATTTTTGCAATAAGTTTAATCTACTGCAGGTGAAAGAGAAAAACGGGAAAGTGATCATCTACTTCTATTCTATTCTGTCAACAAAGGGTAATCCTAGCTAGCCAAGTCTGCTATCAACATGCTGACTTCAGCCACTCTGTGTGCTCTCTTCCCTCTGCTCTCTCTGGCCCATGCAGACGTTGTGGCCCGCTTTGAGGTTAGTGCCTCTATTGTTAAAATGTTTGTGTAGCGCAGACACTGAAGAAATTTTTTTAAAAAACGGTTGAGAGCCAGGTTCTTATAAGGCCTGGTTATTAATATTTTCACACAGCAAGGTCCTGGGTTTGAACCCCGGGGTTGTCCAACCTTGGGGGTCACCCCCTGTGTTGCATTTGCATGTTCTCACCGTGTCTGCGGTGGGTTTTCTCCAGGTGCTCCAGTTTCCCCCATCAACAAAAGAAACATGCATGTTAGGGTTAATACTCCTATCTGTGCCCCTGACCAAGGCAATGGGAAAAGAAGTGGAGTTGGTCCCTGGGTGCAGCATGAAGGTGGGAGCCCACTGCTCCTAGCTACACAGGTCACAGCTAGGATGGATTAATTTGCAGTAACTGAATTTCCCCAAAGGGATTAATAAAGGGGGTGGCACGGTGGCACAGTTGTTAGTTAGCGCGGTCGCCTCACAGCAAGAAGGTTCTGGGTTCGAGCCCCAGGGTAGTCCAACCTTGACTGGTCATCCCAGGTCGTCCTCTGTGTGGAGTTTGCATGTTCTCCCCGTGTCTGCATGGGTTTCCTCCAGGTGCTCTGGTTTCCTCCCACAGTCCAAAGAATTGTAGGTCTGGTGAATCGGCCGTACTAAATTGCCCATAGGTATGAATTTGTGTATGTGTGTGTGTGTGTGTGTGTGTGTGTGGACCCTGTGTGATAGCCTGGTGGCCTGTCCAAGGTATCCCCCTACCTGCCGCCCAGTGACTGCTGGGATAGGCTCCAGCATTCCCATGACCCTGAAAGCAGGGTAAGCGGTTTGGATAATGGATGGATGGATGGATTAATATAGGAAAATTAATTAATATGTAGCCCCTGTTTCCTTCTGTTGGTTCAGGATGTGCCAGAGTGCATGCGGTACTTCTACCAGGGCAAGGTTCCAGAGTGGGGGGCGGCAACACCTGGTGTAGTCCGTCTCTGCCAGCGTTTTGTCAACAGGTTAGACTAAATTCATTGTCTTCTCAGAACTGTTTTCACTTATACCCCTTTTCCACCAAGGCAATTTGAGGGCTGGTTCGGAGCCAGTACCTAATCTTGAACCAGTTCTTCACGTTTTGACAGCTGAAGAACTGGCTCTCGGCCAGAAAACCTGGTTCCAGAGCGGCCCCAACCCTTTGCTGGGCTACAAGAAAGAACCGCTTATGTGAGGGGCTTGGAGCAGGTTTATCGTGACCAACAATCCCAACAGAGGATGCATTACTCGGCAGCAGCAATCAGTTCTGCTGAATAATGCATGCCATGCACCCCTTACCACTCAGTAATAAAACTTCAAATCAATGTTTGATAGGAATCAAATGGTTTTTATCAGCACATACTTTAATTGATCAACTTTGACAGAGTAAATTTGACACCCCACATTAATTTTTCCACATTTAAAAACCTCACATCAACAAACAATAGCAAAAAGTTTTCCTTAAGAACTATTGAGAAATTAATCAAGGAAACCTTGTAAATTTCAGACCAATCACCCCACAGGAGAACAAGGCAGATAATTACAGGTCCCATTGATATTATAATTAAATTCAGTTCAATTCAATTCAATGTATTGTCATTAAAAACATTGTGCAGGCACATGTTAAAAATGAAATAAGGGCTGTGGCTTCACCAAACAGTGCAAGACAGACATAGACAAACACAGTAAACACAGTATAGATATTTTATTCGGCAGTCCATCAAAACGATGATGACTGTGATGCAGTTTAAGCTCGGCAAGCATGCCTGTGGGCGATTAGGCCCGCATTAGAGCGACAATATCATCCACATTTGTCACAGACGAATGTTGTTTGAGTTTGTCTGTTAGGTCTTGCATGGTGGGCCTTATCATAGGCTTCTTGTCTCTTGTTCAACAGCTGTTCTCGGTTGCCTTACTGTGGAGCGTCATCTCTGTCTGTCCATGGCCACTGTCTCCTAGCTAATGTCATCTATGCCACAGATCTTCATGTGGTGCTTGAGCACATCTTTGAAGCATAGCTTCTGGCCTCCCTGCTTCCTTTTTCTCTGGCACAGCTGCCTGTAGAAAACCTCTTTTGGTAGGCGGTTGTCTGGTATTCTTCTCACGTGGCTGGCCCATCTGACCTGGGAGGCTGTTATTAGGGCTTCAACACCAACAGTACCAGCACATCTCAATACTTCCAGGTCAAGCACCTTGTCTTCCCATCTGATTTGCAGCAGCTTTCGCAGATGACGAAGCTGTATTATGCTCGTGAGCTTCTTGATGTGCTTGCGAAGCAGGGTCATGCATTCAGTGGAGCATAGTAGAGACGGGAGAACAGCTGTGTTGTAGACCTTGATCTTTGTTGTCAGCCTGATAACATGGTGGGACCAAAGTCGTTTGTGGAGGGCACCAAAGGCTTTTGTGGCCGCTTGGATTCTTCTGTCCACTTCCAAGTCAGGGGAGTTTGTATCTGTCACAGCACTGCCCAGATAGATAAAGCACTCAGTGGTCTTCAGAGCTGCTCCATTAACCAAAATACAGGGCTGATCTTCTTCGGGGCTTTTCTGAGGGGGAGGCTGGTACAGAAGTTCTGTTTTGGAGACGTTGCTCTCCAGTCCAAAGAGGGTAGCCACTGAAGAGAAGCGGTCTACTATTTCTTGCATTTCTCCAGGATCTTTGGCAACCAGAGCTGAGTCATGTGCATAGAGAAGCTCTCGAACACATAGTTCTCTTGTTTTGGTAGACGCCTTGAGTCTCGCAAGATTGTAGAGGTTTCCATCTGTTTGGGTCCTGATGTACAAGCCACCTCTCAAGTTGGCTGACATTGTTTCTAGGACTGCAGCGAGATACTATAACGTGAATAGGGTTGGTGCAAGCACACATTCCTGCTTCACTCCATGCTTGATGTTGAAAGCATCGCTGATGTCTCCTCCAATTGATACTTTCCCTGTCATATCATAGTGGAAAAGTCTGATGATGCTGATCAGTTTCTGGGGGCAGCCATAAGTCTCTAGCACTTTCCACAATGTCTCTCTATCAACAGTGTCAAACGCTTTTGAAAAGTCCACAAAAACAATGTAAAGTGGCTGGTGCTGTTCGGTCTCAGGGTGAAGGTCATGTCGGTGGTGGATCTACCAGATCTGAAAGCACACTGGCTTTCAGGCAACACTTCTTCTGAAAGGCTCTTTATCCGGTTCAGTATGACTTTAGCCAGGACCTTTCCAGCAATCAACAGAAGTGAGATCCCACGGTGGTTTCCACAATAGCTTTCTTTCACCCTTCTTCTTGTAGATGGTCACAATAAAAGCATCTTTGAAGTCTTGAGGAAGGCATAGGTTCTGCCAGCAGGCATTATAGAGCTTTAGTAGCTCCGACTTAAGTATTGAGCCGCCATGCTTCAGGATGTCTGATGGGATGCCATCTTGTCCTGGTGCCTTCCCACTTCTGGTGTCTTTAAGTGCTTTCTCTACTTCAGCCATTGTGATTGGCTCATAGAGGTCTTCTCTTATTGGCCTTCTTGTAAACCGCTGACATGCATTTGGATCTGCTGGTCCTTCTTGATTCAAGAGGGTGCAGAAGTCCTCTTTCCATCTTTCTGTGAGCTCTTTCAGGTCAGTACACAGCTTACTTCCATCTGCCATTTTTACTGGTGCTATTGTATTGCTTCTTGGGCTGTAGATGGCTCTCAGTGCAGAGAAGAGTCCATACATATCATTTCGATCTGCTAAGGTCTGCAGCTCTTCTGCTTTCTTGCTCCTCCAGTTGTCCTTCATCACCCTAATCTCCTTCTGAACTTTGGCTTTAATTGCCTTGAAGGCCGATTGACTCCTTTCCAAGTTTTCTTTCAGGTAGGCATTGTGAAGCATTTGCTTTTCCTGTGGCAGTTCTTAGATTGCTTCATCTTGATCCTGGAACCAGTCAGGCAATTTTCTTTTTGGATGACCAAGCACCTCTTTTGCTGAATTATTGGTGGTCTCTTTCATTTGTGTCCAGCATTCTTTAACATTACTTGCACCTGTTGCAACCCTATCTTCATCTTGAAGAGACTGGTCCCTGGTTCAAGTTGAACCAACTGCGAACCGGCACTAGCTCCAGCCCACATCTAAAACTAGGTTTCCGTTGGTGGAAAGGGGGCATTAGATGGAAATGAAAGATGGATGCACAGACATGATGATATAAACAGAATGGGTAAGGGTGAGAGACAGAAAGATGGTGATATGAGTACAAAATCAGTTTGTAAGGATTATGGGAATGACATGATATCCCAATATGATATAATGTTATGATAATGTAATACATGATGATATAATATAATATAATATTGGGAGTGCCGCTTGCTTCTGATCCTTTAATGATTGACTATAATGATTTGCTTTGCAGGGATTGTCACTGGATTTCCACAGGTCATCCTGCTGAGAAAACTACATCTATCTGTTCTATTCATTTTAATCTTTTCTTAAATACTGATATGAGGTCCAAATGATTATCTAGCTTATCTGGCATGCTGTGAAGAAAGCTTCTGAATCATTACACTTTGTCAATCTGCACCACCAGGTATCACTTTGCTACGCTGTATGACACCAACCAACGCATCGCTGTATACTCTGCCTACCGTTTCCAGCCCAGCAATGGTGGTGGCAGGGAGAAACAGTGGTTTGTGGAACCTCAGGTTGGTGCTCCATGGGTCTGTGTCTGAGTGTGTACAGTGTCTCCATGTGAGGTCAAACACTGAAATGTGAATGCAAAGATATCATGTTGCACCTGTTACTGTCAATATCTGGACAGCACTTCTGCATATATACTTGGGTGCAACAACAGCCTCTGTATAAAATGTATATTAGTGAAATTTCAAAAGGTTGCTGGTGCTCATCCTGTAGTTGGTCAACTTGACCTGGCAAGCAGAGATGAAAGCTGCCTACTGGCTGAGCAAAGACCACCCCGGGGTCTACCTGGGGGAGAGACAGGCTCTCAATGAGGACTACACAAACTCTGGCTTTGACCGTGGTCACCTCAACCCCAATGGACACCATGCAGGTGAATAGATTGATAGTTATTACTCCCCCCCCACACACACACACAAACACACACAGGCATACAAACACTCCCCCTGAATGAATCCATGTCCTTTTCAACATTTTCTATTGCTGGTTTATGAAAGACAATTGCTAATTCACCAACATAGAAATAATAAATGCTTTTGCATTCCATCAATTTCATGATAACAGTCTGGTAAAATGTCCTATGAATCATTCAGTGTGCATAGTGTTTTACCTTTTAAACACTGCATCCAAATGTGAACAAATAAGTCATGTAACAGCAAGTTTGCAAAGGGAGCAAAGTTGATGTGGTAAACAAGGATAAGACCTTTACCTGCAGTTAAGACAAAATCAGTGGCTGAAAATTAGGTTCGATCATTTTTTTATTGTTTGGTGGTGAGAAAGATTCTGACATCATAGCAGTGTTTCATTTTGAACGGATCCCTGACATTTTGATTGTTCAGACCATTGAGTATCATTGAGAAAATGAAATCGAATTGAATTGAAATTGAATTGGTGGGCCTAAGGACCACGGCCCTGCCCAGAGCTGTGCCGGAAGAGGAAGCTCTGAGGGCGGTCTGACGGGACATGGAAGCGGGAAAGGCTAAGCTAACTGCTAGCCCATGCAGAACGGCAGTCCGAGTCATCCTGGCTGGCGTTCGCGCTCTTGGGCAGGGATTTTTCTTTTTTTTTCGCTTTCTTTTTTAAATATACAGGTATATCCATCCATCCATTATCTGAATCGCTTATCTTGCTGTCAAGGTTGTGGGGATGCTGGAGCCTAGCCTAGCAGTCATTGGGTTGCAGGCGGGGAGACACCTGGACAGGCCGCCAGGCCATTACACAGGGCCTATACGCACACACACAACATCATCATCGGCAGTCACTCGGGGTGGAGTATGACTGTCCTCCTTCTTGGTCCTTGTGGGTCGTCAGGTGGGCGAAGCGGCCGATCCTGGAGCCGCATATTTTGGTGCAGTGTGGGCAGGGGTGGGCAGTGGTAATTGTGGGATTGGTTTGGGCCTTTTTGGTGGAAACTCCCTCCTTTCTGAGTCTGCACTTGTCTTCTGCAGCACGGCAGAGATCATTATTATATACTGCAGCTCCTTCCTGGACAAGTTTCCTTCAGGTCGTCCTGTCGGTTGCTGTGTCCTCCCAGGTCTTAGGGTCTATGTGGCATTTTTTGATGTTCGTTTGGATGTTATCCTTATAACTTTTCTTTTGACCTCCCGGGGCACGTTGTCGTGTGAGAAGCTGGGAGTATAGGACTTGTTTTGGAAGGTGACAGTCAGGCATACGGATGACATGGCCAGTCCATCTGAGCTGGTGTTATGCGATGATGGCAGTGATAGCAGGACTGTTAGCCTCCTCCAGAACGCTGGTGTTGGTGCATCTATCTTCTCAGGTGATCTTGAGGATTTTTCAGTGGCATCTCTGATGATATGCCTCTAGTGCCTTCAGGTGCCTGCTGTATGTGGTCCAGGATTGTGATCCATACAGTAGGGTGGACAACACTACCGCTTTGTAGACCAGAATTTTCGTTCTGGCCTGGAGGTCGTGGTTTTCAATTCCCTTTTCCTCAGTCTTTAGAAAACCCCACTGGCACAGCTGAGGTGGTGGTGTATTTCCTCATCAATATTATCTTTGGAGGATAGGAGGCTTCCGAGGTATGTAAAGTGGTCCACATTTTCCAGTCTGGTTTTGTCAACATAGATAGTTGGGGGTGGAGCAGGGTTATTTGTGTTGGGTGGTGGCCGGCAGAGGATCTGGGTCTTTTTTACGTTAAGGGCCAGACCAAGCCGCTTGTATGCCTTGGCAAAAGCATCCAGAATGCACTGTAGGTCCTCTTCTGAATGGGCCACAAGGGCATTGTCATCGGCATACTGCAGCTCAATGATGGATATGGTGGTGGTTCTGCTTTTAGCCCTGAATCTGTTGATGTTCAGGAGTTGTCCGTCGGTTCTGTACATGATTCTGACTCCTTGTGGCAGGTGTTTACCCGTAAGATGGAGGATAGCAGAAATGAAAATGGAGAACGGGGTAGGAGCAATGACACAGCCCTGCTTGACTCCAGTGTGAACCCTGAAGGGTTCTTCCGTTTCACCTCCACTGCCACTGAGTGCTGTGGCTGACATATTGTCATGCAGTAGTCTCAGTATCCGGATGTATTTGTCCAGGCAGACAATTTTTACCAGAACCAGCCACAGAGCCTGACGGTTCACAGAGTCAAAGGCTTTGGTGAGGTCTATGAAGGCCATGTATAGTGGTTGATTTTGTTCCCGGCATTTTTCCTGTAGTTGGCGAGCAATGAAAATCATGTCCATGGTACTTCTATTTGGGCGAAATCCACTCTGAGACTCAGGGATAATGTTTTCTGACAGGGGGAGGAGTCTATTAGCCAAAACCCGGGCGAGAGTTTTCCCAGTGGTGGATAGGAGGGAAATGCCACGGTAATTTCTGCAGTCTGCCTTGTCTCCCTTCTTAAAGATGGAGACAATGAGGGCGTCCCTAAGTTGTGCAGGGATTTCCTCATTTTCCCATATTTTGAGGAGCAGGGTGTGGATGTGACTAAGGAGAACTGGCCCACCATCCTTCAGGATTTCAGCTGGGATGCAGTCAGGTCCAGTGGCCTTGTTGTTCTTCATCTTCCTTATGGTATCCTGCACCTCGTTCTGACTGGGTGGTGCTCCCATATTCTCATTGATGGGTTGTTGAGGGAGTTGGTCAAGGACCTCCATCTCAGTAGTTGTGTCCCTGTTCAGTAGCTCCTCATAATGCTCTTTCCATCTATTGGTCATTGACTTATTGTGTTTCAGCAGCATTAGCCCATCTTTGGAGCGAAGGGGGGCTAGGCAAATGTGGCTGGGGCCATATACCGCTCTTGTGGCATCGAAGAAACCTCTGGTATCCCCACAGTCAGCAAGCTGCTGGATCTCCACAGCCTTTCTTGTCCACCACTGGTTCTTCAGTTGCCTAACCCAAGATTGAACAGCTGCCTTTGCTATGGCATGGGTTACTCTTTTAGCCTTGCAGTTGATGTTATTTTGCCAGGCAATGAAGGTTTGCCGCTTGATGTCAATGATGTACCAGTCTTGATGTTTCTGGGTTTTGTAGCCAAGGGTGCTTTTGCAGGAGTTCATGGTGATAGACTTAAGCAGGTCCCAGTGTGTATCAATATCTTCTGGATATTGCTTGGGCAGAGCAGCGCTGAGAGTAGCCTGGAGCTGTTCTCGAAAGGTGGTGTCACCCAGCCGTTTGATGTTGAGCTTTGGCTGGCACTGTCTTTTTGCACCCTTCTTTTCCACGTGAGACTGGTGGACATGATGGAGCGGATGAGGCGGTGGTCTGTCCTGCAGTCATCCGCACTGGTCATAGCTCTGGTGTTGAGCACATCATGGCGGTCTTTGGCACGGACGACTATGTAATCGATGAGGTGCCAGAGCTTAGAGCGAGGATGCATCCAGGATGTTTTGAGTTTATTCTTTTGGCGGAAAAGTGTGTTGGTGATGACCAGGCTGTGTTCTGAGCACTCTGATAGCAGTAATATGCCGTTGGAGTTCGTGTTGCTAACTCCTTCCTTCCCTAGTGTGCCTCTCCATAGAGTGTGGTTTCATCCCACCCTGGCATTTAAATCTTCAAGCAGGATTAGCTTTTCCTCCTTGGGGACTTTGGTTAAGATGTTGTCCAGGTCAGCATAGAAGGCCTCCTTCACTTCATCCTGTGCATCAAGTGTTGGAGCGTAGGCACTAACAACCGTGGCCTTTTGGCCACCTGTGAGTGTCAGGCGTATGGCCATTAGGCGTTCATTAATGCCCACAGGGAGTTCAGAGAGGTGGTTGATGAGGCTGTTCTTAATAGCAAAGCCCACGCCGTGGATCCTTGGCTCATTCATCAGCAGGTTTTCCTTTCCAGAAGAAAGTGTATCCGCCTTTTTCCTCCTTCAGCTGCCCTTCATCAGCCAGTTAGGTTTTGGAGAGTGCTGCGATATCGATCTGGAATCTCCTTAGCTCCCTGGTGATGATGGCAGTTTGCCTTTCGGGTCAATCACTGTGTTTGTTGTCCATGAGGGTCTGCACGTTCCAAGTTCCAATGTAAGTTTGCTTCTGTTTACGTTTCCGACCGCTTAGTGGTGATCCCTCTGGGTGCGGTAGCCCAGACAGGAGTTTTTGTCGCAGGCTATGTTTAGGGCACCTTTTCCAGCCCCTTCCCCTACTGGAGTGAGCAGAGTGGATCCTAAATAGGGCTGCTCAGTCGTGGGTACAGCTGCCGAAAAGCTCTTTCTGCCTCAGCCCAAGAGCTTAACGACTGAATCAGACACCCAATGCCTGTGTGTGAGGTTGTGGCTAGGAGCTGCCAGACTTCATGGTCCTGCCCCTCTCACCACTTCCTGATCGCCACAGGACTTTGTCCGGGATGTTAAACGGTCTGATTCCCTTTCGGGAGGACGCCTGTGCATGGAATCTTTTAATGTGGGGAGGCTGGTGATCAGGCCGCCTCCACACAGTCCTTGGCATAGAAAGGCTGGGATCCAGTGCCATGGAGACCAAGACAACTGGGGGCCCTTCTTTGCTGCAGCCTTCTTTCGCCTTTGCGGCCGTTGTGGTGCTCCTTACAGCCACCATCTTCCGCCTGCTCCGCCGTTGAGGACTTAGTTGCTGTTAGCCCATAGCTGGGGCAGTGGTTGAGAGACGCCAGGGCGTGTCCACCCACCGGTGGGCCTGCGCACCTTCTCTCTGGGGCCCACTGCTGCTCCGAGATCCCCTACAGTTTAGCCTGGGACCGCAAAGTACCCAGTTACCGTGTGTGGCCATGAGGAGGCACTGCAGGAGTCTTGGCGACAGAGAGGCTATGTAACAGCAGGAGGAGACTTACGCACTCGGCTCCTCTTTTCACTCCTTACAAGAGGGCTAGCCGGCGGCAGTAGCTGAAAGCAGAAAGTAGCCAGCAGAAGCAGCATGCACTAACTACAAACACTACTACCCCAGTACTACTGCACTGACACACACACACACACACACACACACATTCACACCTAGGGACAATTCAGTACGGCCGAGTCACCTGACCTACATGTCTTTGGACTGTGGGAGGAAACCGGAGCACCCGGAGGAAACCCACGCAGACACGGGGAGAACATGCAAACTCCACACAGAGGACGACCCGGGACGACCCCCAAGGTTGGACTACCCCGGGGCTCGAACCCAGGACCTTCTTCCTGTGAGGCGACCGCGCTATATATGTTGGATATATGTGTTTTGTAGTTGTTTTTTTGTAGTTTGGATATGTTTTTTCTTTGTGTTGCACAGCTGTGGGCTGGGGAAACAATATTTCGTTTCATTTCATGTGCACAAGTGAATGAAATGAAATGACAAATAAATGTTCACGATTCCTGAAAGCCATCAACATTCTTCAGGATTGTAGCTATAAATTTGTGTGATTTCTAACTTATCCTTCCCCCATCTTTAATAGTCCCTAGCCGTAATGCAACCTTCACCCTGACCAACGTCGTTCCCCAGAACCACAAACTGAACCAGAACGCTTGGAGGATTTACGAGTCCCACCTTACCAACCTTTTCCAGGCCAGTTGCTCCCACAGCTATGTTCTGGTTGGCGCTGTCCCATCTGAAGATAACTGGATCGTCAAAAACAACGTGAAGCGGGTCAACATCCCTGACTATCTGTGGAATGCCTACTGCTGCGTGGACAACAACGGCAGGCCCGTTCAGAGCGGTGCTGCCACGGCCCGCAACACGGAGGTCAACTTGGTGGAGGAGCTTTCTCTAGATGGACTTGGGAAGTTTCTCCAGCAGTTCACCAACCAACCCATGGGCGAGCTGTTTCACAACAACTGCAAGGCATAAAAGAGCCGCACAAGGAAAGACAGGGGACATTATTCTAGGTTAGCCGCTAGAATAAGGAGACCTTGAAAATGGCTTGTCATACAGAATACAGTGTGGGAAAGTAGTTGGAAGTGTACTTTTAGCTTGATACTTTCGATGGAGTGTAGACTACCATCAAAAAGTGTGGAGATTGATGCCCCACCTATCACTGTACAACCACAAATAAATGAATAAAATGAAGTTGCAGTGGAAAAAAAGTGGCTCTGTCATGGCATCTTTTCCTAGCCAAACGGAAATCCATGGGAAACACCATGGCCAGTTTTTTTGGAAAAGAGACATTACATACACAATACTGAGTAGGAGTTCAAAACAAGCGACATTTTTACTTCTGGTGTACAAGAGAAGATTCGTTGAAGAGAAAACGCTGTAAATAAATGATTGTAGTTTCAAAATTACACCAAATGATAATTTAAGTGTTTTATATGTACTTAGTCACACAAACGTTTTCCATCACCTATGTTGTCCTGCTACTCCAGGCTTTGAACATGCAACCTTGTGGTTGTGTACCCTCTTCCCTTACCGTGTAGACCACCACTTCCACCTGTTGAGCTCCAACACCTCTTATGCTCATACACAGGCTGCAGGTATCCTGTCCAATACCTGCTGGGATGAGCATCAGTTACCAGCAACCCTGAACTGTATTAAGCGAGTATAGGAAATTATATTACTCACCCCTGAGTGAACTTATCTGATTTACAGTATTGTATAAGTACAACCCAGAGCATTATGGCCTCTGAAGACCAACCCAAACCCTCCACACCTGCATCTTCCCCTCGACAACGAATGGAGCTCACTTCAGTTCCTATGCATTACCAAGATCATCTGCCTTACAGCCGATCTGGATTTGGGCAACAACAGTGAAATAACTGGGTCACAACACTGTATAGATATGCTTTAATATGCTTTAAACAACATTTGAGCAGAACTAGATCAGATGACCTACATGTCTTTGGACTGTGGGTGGAAACTGAAGCCCCCGGAGAAAGCCCACACAGACACGGGGAGAACATCAAACTCCACACAGAGGACGACCCAGGATGACCCCCAAGGTTGAACTACCCTGGGGTTCGAACCCAGGGCCTTCTTGCTGTGAGGTGACTGCGCTATCCACTGCGCCACCGTAGGTCAGGTGAATCGGCCATACTAAATTGCCCCCTGGGGGGTGTGTGTGTGTGTGTGTGTGTGTGTGTGTGTGTGTGTGTGTGTGTGTGTGTGTGTGTGTGTGTGTGTGTGTGTGTGTGTGTGTGTGTGTGTGTGTGTGATGCCTGGCGGCCTGTCCAGGTTATCTTCCCACCTGCCGCCCAATGACTGCTGGGATAGGCTCCAGCGACCCTGAGAGCAGGATAAGTGGTTCGGATAATGGATGGATCAGAATGTACTAGATTCAGTAGATATTTTTATTCTTGCAAGATTGGATCAACTGCACTTATGTGGTAGATCGTTTATATTTATTGATTTGAGTCAGCCTAGTTTTCAAAGTATCTCAAATCATGTAACAGTGCCTGTGAATGTTCTCATTCATCCAGGTCATGATCATATATCCAGTTTCACGGATATATACCAAGTCCAGTTGCACTTGATTCAACTCCTTTGGACATGTAACAGTGTGCTTGAGTAAGCTGAGTGAAGGTGTTTAAAACATTGAGTCATTATGCAGATAGCATCGTTTCTAGATCTATGTGCACCCTCAGTATGGCAGACCTGCAGGTCTTTGCTATGGTTTCATCTCAAATCAGGAAACTAGTTTTGAATGTGTGTGTGGGGGGGGGGTCTACATCTCAAAATCTCTATGGAATCTGGTGTCTTTTATTGTTTAACCAACCCTGGCTATTTTATTTCTCCGTGTTTTTATCTTTTCATTTTTAAAAAGTTATTTCATCTCCTGCTGTTCGTCCTATGTAAAGTCTTGTTATGCCTTATGTGAGGCACTTGGAACTGCCTTTGTGTGTTGCTGTGCTACACAAATGAACTTGGCTGTCCTCGAACCCAAAGCCAGTGTAGGCTGGGAATGTGTGAGGAGCATCAGTAATTAGGGGCAGCTGGCACTTGAGAGAGAGAAGCGATGGTTTCTTTATCGGCTTGATTTAGTGCTTTCTGTCCTAAGCGTGTGACATGTTATTGCCAGATTAAATTAACAAATTGCCTTGTTAAAAGCATTTGTGGATTGGAGGACTTGAGCTGATAATTCAAAAAATGCAGACGCAAAGCTTTAAATACCATGCAAATACAATATTTTAGAATAATATGATTTAAAATGAGGAAGCTTTGTGCGGAGTCGTTTTGTTGAACTATATAAACAGACGGACCATTTATGTGGGAAAATGCACGTTACGTATGAACACGTTCCCCACGCTTGCCCGTCACACATAACGGCCACGTCATTTTCTGCGCACTTCTCCTTTAAGAATGTCCGGAAAGTTTCTTAATTATTTTTTATTCAATAATCAAAAACCCATTTCACAACTTTCAACATAACTGTGCCCGATACAAACACGGAGCGAATCCACCGACCACACAAAGGGAGGCGTGTCCGCTCTGCTTTGAGACTGGGGTCACGTGCAGACAACTGCTTCCGGGTTACGGAAGGGAGGCGGAAGAAGCGGGCGGAAGGAGCGCTCGGGTCCGTCCACTAACAATGATAAAACACAGCTAATGTGGGAAAGGTCACACGCGAACGATGCTGACCAGAGGAGGCAGGAGTGGTGTGTGCGGTAAGTCCGACTCAAGCCTCTAGAACTCTCCGGTTCGTCTGGCAGGCTGTTTATCACCGAGCCCACAAGATGGCAGACCGGGGCTCCTTAAAGGAGACGTCCGGCGTTTTAAGACCGCTTCAGTCACGTATAGTTGGCCTTCCTCCCGCCCCTCTTGCGGGGCGGGCCGCCCGCAAGTGTTTGGGTGCGTGTTTTAACGCGTTTTGCCCATTTGCCAGCCCGCCGTCGGCTGCCCTTCGCTTCGGAGGGGTTAACCTCCGCCGGCAGGGACGGGCTGGGGACACTTGATCCCCGTCCCAGCGTCCACACTCACGGACTGAAGCGCGTCCCCGCTAAACCCGTGAGGTGGAGGGCCGTCCTCAGCTCCAGCAGGGCGCCCGCAGACGGTCTGAGTCCGCCTTGCCGCCGCGGCCTTGCCTGGGGGGCGGCCCTGCCTGGCGGGTGGCCTTGCCTGGGGGCAGCCCGGCGCTCGTAGCGTTGTGGCGCTAAACACGGGGTTACCAGGGGAACCCGGAAGCGTTCAGAAAAAAGGTAAACAAACAAACAGGCATGGAAGGACACATGGGCGTTCAGCCTGGCATATGGGGCGCGCTGTAATGCCTTCATTTACAAAACCAAACACTACATTAACAAGGATTTAAGATGGCACATCAAAAGCACATGGCACCAGAGGAACGCAAGCATGTGTTATGTTACACACCTAGTTTATTCATCAACCATTTCTTTTCATTTTGCTTCATGGTGCTGTTCTGACAAAAATGAGTAAATTGGTGTAAGGCAAGAGCCTGGAAGACATTCAAATCAGGTAGTAGGTTCCTTAAGTGCCTTGGTTGTGAAGAAAGTAGAAAGCATAAAATAATAAGTTCCAAACCCGCAATAGTACAAAGCAAGTTTTGTCATTGTCAAGGTAGCGTGATATGTCACAAAGTGATGTCCCATTCCTATTTATACTATTTCAAGCCTTTGCAACCTCTCACACTCAAGAAATTACCAGGTGACATCAATTAAATCCATGAGGGTCCACGGCTTAGACCTGAGGGGGATATTGGGATTGGGCCTGTACCGCCTTTAAAGTCCTGCCACAATAGTGTCACCTTAGTCACAATCTCAAAAGTCAGAGCTATGGCCAATATTTCGGGGCTGGCTTCCATTTCCTGTGAAGACTTCCTCTTCCGTATGTCCATCATTGTTTATAGTCAGATTAGCAACTTGAGATTTCAGAATGGAGTTGAGACGATGTCTACAACCGGATTGTTTCACAAGTACTACTACTTTCAGCTGCTCCCATTAGGGGTTGCCACAGCGGATCTTCCGTTTCAATCTCTTCCTCCCTGACCACATCCATAAACCTCCTCTTTGGCCTCCCTCTTCTCCTCTTCCCTGGCAGCTCCATATTCAGCATCCTTCTCCCAATATACCCAGCATCTCTCCTCCACACATGTCTAAACCATCTCAGTCTTGTCTCTCTTGCTTTGTCTCCAAACCGTCCAACCTGAGCTGTCCCTCTGATACACTCGTTCCTAATCCTGTCCTTCTTCATCACTCCCAATGAAAATCTTAGCATCTTCAACTCTGCCACCTCCAGCTCCACCTCCTGTCTTTTCATCAGTGCTACTGTCTCCAGCCCATATAACACAGCTGGTCTCACTACCATCTTGTAAACCTTCCCTTTAACTCTTGCTGGTACCCTTCTGTCACAAATCACTCCTGACACTCTTCTCCACCCACTCCACCCTGCCTGCACTCTCTTCTTCACCTCTCTTCTGCACTCCCCGTTACTTTGAACAGTTGACCCAAAGTATTTAAACTCATCCACCTTCGGCACCTCCACTCCTTGCATTCTCACAATTCCGCTGTCGTCCCTCTCATTCATGCATAGGTATTCCGTCTTGCTCCTACTGACTTTCATTCCTCTTCTCTCCAGTGCATACCTCCACCTCTCCAGGCTCTCCTCCACCTGCACCCTACTCTCGCTACAGATCACAATGTCATCCGCAAACATCATCGTCCACGGAAACTCCTGCCTGATCTCATCCGTCAACCTGTCCATCACCATTGCAAACAAGAAAGGGCTCAGAGCCGATCCTTGATGTAATCCCACCTCCACCTTGAACCCATCTGTCATTCCAACCACACACCTCACCACTGTCACTCTTCCCTCATATATATCCTGCACCACTCCTACATACTTCTCTGCCACTCCCGACTTCCTCATACATTACCACACCTCCTCTCTCGGCACCCTGTCAGATGCTCTCTCTAAATCTACAAAGACACAATGCAACTCTTTCTGGCCTTCTCTATACTTCTCCATCAACATTCTCAAAGCAAACATCACATCTGTGGTGCTCTTTCCTGGCATGAAACCATACTGCTGCTCGCTGATCGTCACCTCTCCTCTTAACCTAGCTTCTATTACTCTTTCCCATATCTTCATGCTGTGGCTGATCAACTTTATACCTCTGTAGTTGCTACAGTTCTGCACATCGCCCTTGTTCTTGAAAATCGGTACCAGTATGCTTCTTGTCCACTCCTCAGGCATCCTCTGACTTTCCAAGATTGTGTTAAACAATCTAGTTAAAAACCCCACTGCCATCTCTCCTAAACATCTCCATGCCTCCACAGGTATGTCATCAGGACCAACTGCCTTGCCACTCTTCATCCTCTTCATAGCTGCCCTCACTGCCTCCTTGCTAATCCACTGCACTTCCTGATCCAAATACACAAACACCGATACTTTTCGCAGGTGTTTAAGGTACAGACAACATTTCAGCCAATGTCTTCCGCCTCTTTCGCTCCCCACATGGACTGCTACCAACGTGCAACCAAAGCATGATCCTGTAGAAATCGCCACCTTCTCAAATGTGATTGGTCAGTACTACTCGGACTAAAATGGAAACGGAAACCTGAACGCCTCCGATACCAAAATCTTGTCCTGTATATATATATATATATATATATATGTGTGTGTGTGTGTGTGTGTGTATGTGTGTATGTATGTATAAAATCCAGTGATTCAAGTCATTATTTAATAGACAGTACAAGCCTTTAAGAAACACTCAACAGTAGGGAAAGTGCTCAACAAATAAGGAGCAAAGCTGATGATTAGTTATGGCATGAAACAGGCTTGTACTGTCTTAAAGAATTTACTTGACTCACTGGATTTTATATATATATTTATATATATATATATAGAGAGAGAGAGAAGGAGAGAGAGAGAGAGAGAATCTGTTTATAGAGATGACCTTGGTAAGAATCATATACACGTGTACATATCTATGTCAGAATGTACAACTGCAGTCCCATTTGTGATGACATCAGACAGCAAACAAAAGCCTGCACAGTGGCTCAGCACAAGCAAGCAGAATGGTTGTAACGTTTGTCTGTTTTGTTTTTAATAAGTTGTGCTCTTAATAAACAAAAGAAGTTGAAATTAAATTACCAGACAAAATAGCATCAGTGTCCACCAGGCCGCTGGCATCTACTAAGGGTAACCAGATGTTATGTAAAATGCCTCAACTTCCTGAGCGACATTTCCTGCCACTGCACCAAAGAACTTACATGGACTATACCTCACCTGCCGTGAGGATAGGCTCTCATTAAGCCGAATGCGTCGTATTTCGAAAAGTCTGATTACAGCATTGATGAAAATTAAAAGGTAATATTTTATCATGAAATAATTATTACAGAGCTTTTGTATATTTGTCAGAGTTAGTTATCGTTGTTGGATAATGCAGTTGAGAACGTGGATTGGGGCTAATTTTCGTGGGCTTTCAACTGCAATATCCTGCAAACATGATAAAATATAGATTATCTATTGGCTGTATTACTTTTTCTGATACTGCTGCAAAACAAGTCGGTGTAATTAATGTCATTGTGGTGTTGTCAACAAACTGTCAACTGTTTTTTTACAGACAACTTCTGAATTAGTTCATTAAATGAAAGAGAAATGGCACCGTTAGTTGGAGCTGAATTGGTCCAGACACCAGTGCATCTCTATCGATACCTCCTCAGATGCTGCAGACTGTTACCAACCACAGCGATGCAACAGCACTACCGACACGCAATAAGACAGGTTGAGTTGTTTTCTTTAAGTACACCAGTGAACACCTTGCAGCAAGTTCCACGCCAGTTATATTGTCCTTCATGTTCTTTTAGACTGATTAACAGAATTGTGCACTTGAATGAATCGTTGCCTCGAAACAAGAGAGGGGACTATGATCTGGAAAATGGGGGGGGGGCATGATCTGGAAACGAGAGAGGGGGGGGACGTGATCTGGAAATGAAAGAGGGGGCGTGATCTGGAAACGAGAGGGGGGGCGGGATCTGGAAACGAGAGGGGGGCGGGATCTGGAAACGAGAGAGGGCGGGACCGTGATCTGGAAATGAAAGGGGGGGGCGTGATCTGGAAACGAGGGGGGCGTGGTCTGGAAACGAGAGAGGGGGGGACCGTGATCTGGAAACGAGAGGGGGGACCGTGATCTGGAAACGAGAGAGGGGGGGGACCGTGATCTGGAAATGAGAGAGGGGGGGACCGTGATCTGGAAACGAGAGAGGGGGGACCATGATCTAGAAACGAGAGAGGGGGGGACCGTGATCTGGAAATGAGAGAGGGGGGGACCGTGATCTGGAAACGAGAGAGGGGGGACCATGATCTAGAAACGAGAGAGGGGGGACCGTGATCTGGAAATGAGAGAGGGGGGACCATGATCTAGAAACGAGAGGGAGGGCATGATCTAGAAACGAGGGGGGGGCGTGATCTGGAAATGAGAGAGGGGGGACCGTGATCTGGAAATGAGAGAGGGGGGACCGTGGTCTGGAAACGAGAGAGGAGGGACTGTGATCTAGAAACGAGAGAGGGGGGGACCGTGATCTGGAAACGAGAGAGGGGGGACCGTGATCTAGAAACGAGAGGGGGGGGCCGTGATCTGGAAACGAGAGAGGGGGGACCGTGATCTGGAAATGAGAGGGGGGGGGACCGTGATCTGGAAACGAGAGAGGGGGGACCATGATCTAGAAACAAGAGAGGGGGGACCGTGATCTGGAAATGAGAGGGGGGACCGTGATCTGGAAACGAGAGAGGAGGGACCGTGATCTAGAAACGAGAGAGGGGGGGGCCGTGATCTGGAAACGAGAGGGGGGGGACCGTGATCTAGTAACGAGAGGGGGGGGCCGTGATCTGGAAACGAGAGAGGGGGGACCGTGATCTGGAAGTGAGAGAGGGGGGGACCGTGATCTGGAAACGAGAGAGGGGGGACCATGACCTAGAAACGAGAGGGGGGGCCGTGATCTGGAAACGAGAGAGGGGGGACCATGATCTGGAAATGAGAGAGGGGGACCGTGATCTGGAAACGAGAGAGGGGGGGACCGTGATCTGGAAACGAGAGAGGGGGGACCATGATCTAGAAACGAGAGAGGGGGGACCGTGATCTGGAAATGAGAGAGGGGGGACCATGATCTAGAAACGAGAGGGGGGGCATGATCTAGAAACGAGGGGGGGCCGTGATCTGGAAACGAGAGAGGGGGGACCATGATCTGGAAATGAGAGAGGGGGATCGTGATCTGGAAACGAGAGAGGGGGGACCATGATCTCTAATGTCATGACACTGACAGCCATGTACAACATGTTTCTGGACACGGAAACTTGACCAAGGGGTTTTAGGTAGATCATGATTTTCAGAGTGATGAACTGCACTGAGATGCACACTGCAAAAGTACTCGGGTTAAAACCCTAAAAGGTTGTGATATGCTAGACTTGTTGGACAGTTTTAACAGCTAACAGTTTTAAACGTGTTGGCAGGAGGGACAGTGAATACTTCAGGGTCTGTGTATGAATAACTGAGAATTGGCTATAAACAAATACCACACAAGCACGTCACAAATAATGATAATAATAAATCAAACTTATATATATTTCTAACACTCAAAGTCGCTTTACAATAAACGGGGTGAAACAAGACAACAGACAAATAAGCTCGTCTTGCATGGACTAGTTGACTGAATGAATATTGTACTGAAACCCATATGAGTAAAGTCTTACAACTGGGCAGACCTACAGTAAGTCTTGTGTGTTCAGAGCTTAAGTGTCTACCAAAACATCACAACACAACACAAATACACATCCCTGACTTTTCGTCTGTCTGCCCAGTGATTGTTTGACTCCTGTGCCAACCTGGAGATCATTATTAAAGAATAGATTCGGTGAATTCACATGATGCCCCTGTAAAGTTCGACACAGTAAATTGTTGTGTACAGTTCAGGTACCCTACTTAACGCCCATCTGGAAATGCTGAGTATTGTTGTGATCCTTTGGTATTTCATTTTAGGGGTACAATAGTCATGCAGATGAAGATGACCCAGAGAGGATACAAATGATCATTCAAAGAGCTATTGCAGATGCTGACTGGATTCTTGCTAAAGTGAGGTCATTTTTTTTATTAATTATTCTTAGTACAACAATTTTCCATGCGTAATTCCCTGTTGTTGTTTTTTTACAGTATACAAAGAAGTGAGATGCACAAACCATCCGGATTGCAGGATGGCCTCTGCAGCTGCTTTGTGCAGTGTTGACATGACATGGGTTGTATATGTTGTGCACTTGTCTTGTATAGATAAGTTAAATGGTATGCTCCACCTGGGTATACCAGTCACCTGTTAAATACAGGTTCATGGATATGAGATTTCACTTGTGGCTTCTTAAAGGCTTCAGTTAACTCGTCATATTTAAAAGATATTGTTCAAAGGTTTATCAGTCTTCTGGTAATCTAGTTTTAAGAACAGTCTAGACTAAGAGATGTTTGTTTAACATAACATTAAAGAGAAATATGTGTATAGAACATCTGTTGCATTTTCATCTGATCTTTATTTTGTTGTTGGTGACAGGACAGAGGGGTGTAGTGTTTTAAGTAGGACAGTATTGATAATGAGCCTGGCTGGCTAACAAGCGACAAAATCAGGAGATGATCCTGTCAGTCACTGGAAATACATGGGTCTTATTTGTAGAAGAAAGACGGGTTAGAATGTAAATTAAGGGGGTGGCAGCATGATATGTTGATTAATGAAGCTGTCCCCCCACCACCACCACCTTAAAGAGTCAGGTTTGCTCTCCATGCCTGTCAACATTTCTTGAGAAATATCTCAAAAATGGCTGATCATCCACTCTGAGAGGGTAAATAAATTGTGACCCACATATAGGACAGGTAAAGTATACAAAACTAAAAGGGGTGGGGGGGCGACCCAGTGTCCCACAGATCACAGGAATAATGGAGATGGGTAGCCAGACCCAGCTTGCAGCGCTGGCAATGATAAAATTATTCATGTAAAAAATGAATAAATAAAGGCCCTGTGATGGCCTGGCAGCCTGTCCAGGGTGTCGCCCGCCTGCTGCCCAATGGCTGCTGGGATAGGCTCCAGCATCCCCGCGACCCTGAGAGCAGGATAAGCGGTTCAGATAATGGATGGATGGACGAATAAAATGTTGTAGGTCATCGCATGTTCTATTTGGGGATTTTTACATATTCACCATTTTTCTATTTTTCCTATTCATAGCCACCTCACCTTGTCACGAACTAGCTGTCACTGGCTACTGACAGTCTCTTAGAAATGAATCACTCAGCCACGCGTGCCAAGGACCTGCTTAGCACCAAACGAGATGTCCACTCATAAATACCAAGCACGTGTTATTATTGCAGCATCTTAAATCAGTCTGCAAATTAATTTGTTGTTACGAATGAAACCTCTTTGACTCCCTGATAATCTTCACTGATGGTTACAACCAAGACTGTGATCCTGGGTTCCCCTCAGAATGCTCAAATCTGGGGCGAAAGCCAATTATCAGCAAGTGTGCCACCGCTCGCACAAAAGCACATTAAAGTTCAACCTGTTTAAATAATCATCATATTGAAATTTACCACATGGATCAAGCAGTTACATGTGTATGTGGTCAAGTGGATTTGGCAGTCCATGAACCAGCACAGGAAATAAGGTGGGAGTTGGCAGGATGGAGAGGACAGGACGATGGAAAGACTGTTAAACTGAGTAGTGATGGTGGTCAATTGGAGGGAAATGGAAAAGGACCGAATGGTGGCCAAAACCATGAAAATGATGGTGGGCCCGCGAAACCCAGCTTTCTAAAAACCTTAGTTATGTAATAAGGAATGAAAGAAATGCAATAAAATTATGTTTTATTTGTTAGATTTTCAAAGTCAAATCAAAAAAAAAAAACGAGGGTTCAGTCATTTCACCAATAACTCCATGGGCACACGATGACTGTTTTGTTACTCTTATGCCATTTCATATGTTTTACAGCATTAGAAGTCGATGGTTGACACAAAAATATTGTTTCTTGGAAAATTTGCTTGAAATTGTGTTTTCATGCAAAAGTAAAATAAAATGTCTTTCTTTGGAAAGACACTGATTAAATATTACAAGGAAACACTTATTGAGGCACGAGTTCGAGCACTGACATCCCACACAAGACAAAAAGAAAACGTCTCAGATCTGGTCACGAGTTAATCCTTTAGGCTCCCATCATCTTTCCTGCAAAATGATTACACACTGTTGTGCAATATATTTATTCAAGTATTGACCAGTCAGCTAAATCAATATAAAAAAGGCTAACATGGATGAAAAATTTAGGGTAGATTATAAAGAGTAAAGGACTTTAAAAGATAGTGTTAAAACTAAAAAGATTATTTATATTTATGTTGGAAATATACAGAATGAGATTTTGAAAATGGAATAAAAACACTTGCCACCACCAACTAAAATATTTGAGATGTTAAAGAGAGGCGTCAAGAAAATTACAACTCAAAAGATGACAAAATTCAAATATTTTTCCCTTAGGAAAATAAAGAAATCCTTTACAAAAGCATGCACATGTGTTTCTTCATTTGGTACAAAAGTAATAAAACTAGATATACAGAACAATTCCGTAGTATAAATAGTATAAATATGTTTCTTTGTATATAAATAGCTTGGATCCTCTCTGGTGATATGAGACTTTTGATGTGAACAGAAATTAAGGTCCCAATTATATTCAAATTTACAGTACCTGAAATGCCATGGACAAGTGACCGGCGGGGCCACAGCTAGCCAGCTGGTGATCCCTTTACAGATGACATTTAAAAAAGAAGGAACCATCCAACTGCAACATGAGGTCTAAAGATGGTTATGTTAGCTGGAGCTGTTGAGATTACTTTAGAATAAGGGTTTGGTCTGTGTTTGCATAAAAGTAATCCCATTTGGTGAGTATTATCCACAGAAACCAGAAGGTGGCATTTCTCTGAAACCTAAAAAAGCCAAACGAACACAAAGATATTTTCTTGATCTTTTGTCACACCCTCATTTCTGCAGAATGAATTGGTCAATGAACTCGTTCTGCTCAGCCTCCACTTTAGAGAGGGCTTCATACTCGATGCGGTATCTGAAACAAGAATGCACAATATTAAAAAACAATTTAAATGAGTAACTGCATTTAACATTGATGCCAGCTCTGCAGAAATCTGTCCTTTACTAGCAAACATGTAAAAAAAATAATTTATTGCAGTACAGTTGCCAATGCCGTCCACTAGCATTGTCGTAAGACATCACAACTGTTGCATCCCTCGGTCTGGTGAGGGACAACAACTAGTGCACTGTGTTGCACTCGTCATGGGTGTCGACGCCCGCCTGAGAGGCAGGCTGAGTAAAGTCTCCAGTGGGAGATTTGTGGGGTGGGATTTGTGGCAGAGAGACGGGAGGGGAGTTGCAGACGGTAGATCTCTGGAGCTGTGAGTGCGGGGTGTGCTGCGCTCTCAACCTCCACATGTCTTCAGTTCTGCGGCCAACTAGTTTAGTTTGTGTGTGATTGTAGTGAGTGTTGTGTAGCTACCTTGTGTTGATGTCTTTGTCTCTGTAGCTACTTTGTGGTTGTAAAGTCTGGCCAGTGTTCAGTTAAGTTTTGTATTGTTTCAGTCTGGAGTATTTTGAGTTCTGTTTAGCCTTTACTTTGTTTAGTTCTTTTGGGCAAGGGGATCAAGGTAAGATGCCCATGGGCGCACACCCCATCACGTAGCTTACCTCCTGTTAGACACACTAGGTTAGGAGCGGTTGCCACCCTCTGTATTTAGGTTTGGTACTTTTGAGCACTGTCGGGGGGGGTACTTTTGTTAGTAGTTTGTTGTTTTGGCAACCATTCGGTTCCCTTCTCCTGTCATGGTGTTAATAAATATTATATTTTATACGTTTACCTGTCTCACTGTGTTGCACCCTCACCTCACTGTTACCCAGTGCACTAGTTGTCCCTCACCAGACCCAGGGATGTAACAACAACGCAGACAAAATAAAACAAATGTTTTCATGTATTTTTCCTTCGTGGTGCACAAATGCCACAGCTGATAATGAAGTATCGGTCAGATAAAGTACCAATAGGACATTACAAGAGAGTGACTATTTACTTCTGCTCTCTTACAGTTAAGCTGTTTCTCACTGGCTGTCTAGCTCTATGTTGCTTAAACATAGATGCTTATTGGATGTCACCAAGCCTTGTCTGATCTTCCCTTCTCCACACAGTTTGCAACTGTGTTTTTCGTGGTATTGTGTGTTAACATAAGAGTGGATCCAACACTTACCTTTCAAGCTGCAACTTTTTCTCTGCAATAAGAGCCTGAAGTTGTTGCTGTTGGGCCTCTCTTTGTTTTGCCACCGACTTTAGCAGGTTTCTGGCCCCAATAGCCTTAATGAGAACATCATAGTAGGCTAATTATTAAGGGCTTTCTCTATTAAACAAGAATACACATTGTGATCTTGTAACAGCTGAAGTGAGTTACAAGAAATTGAAGAAACCTCAAGAAACTATTGTCCAAGAGAATAACAATGTCAACAATATAGGACTGGAATAGTCACTTGTCAAACTTACCTTCATTTTTTCTGTCTCTGCTTCTTTTGCCAATTCATCTACCAGCTCAATGAGACTTCCAACTATCTTTTGAAATTGTCCAATTTCTATATTAAAAAAAAACATACATGTAAACCCTGTTAACTTAAGTATCTTATAGTATGGGATGACAGAATTTCACCAGCTGTTATTTGCTTACTGTCAACAAATTCTTTACACTCTTCCTTGAGTTCTGTGGTCTTCTGGCTAACCTCGGGCTCCAATACCCGCAACTTGTTAAGTTCGTCAAAATGAAAGCCAGCCTCTGCCAATGGGTCTTTGGCCATGGCCACAGGCCGTCAGACTGGAAGCAAAAAGTGAGAGATTAAAAACTTAAACATTACTGTAAAATGATCTTACCTGTATACTTGGGCCACTGATATGTATTGGATGAAAATAAGAGCAAAACTCTTTCCACTGAGTTGGATAGGACACAAGTTAAGAGCATGATAACAGTAAAGAAACAAAAAGATCGAAGAAGTTATTCATGTAATTTTAGTCAGTTCAGTCTTAACTGAAAGAAATCATTCAAAGTGATTTTCATCAGCTCGTGTGTGGTTACAGTTTTCTGTAAAAGCAGCTGAATATGATAAATTAAGAGCTCATTAGTTGTTCAAAGAGGATTATATCGACGAACATCTTGTCTTTTTTGGAGCTACACTTGATTCGATTAAGTGAACTTTGTATTTAATCTGAGGATAATCTATTATTACTCGATCACAGGGCAGGCTTGAAGAAGAAAAGAAAGCCTTTAGTGTCATTGTACACAACATTAAGAGCGCTGCTCCTGATCTGTGCGTTAAAGACACGGGAACAAAACAAAAACAAAAACAACCACAACATCCAAATGATCACAGCCAACAACAGAGGATCTACAATGATAAATAAGTAAATACAGTGTGATTTTGTACTTACATAAATATACTTATTGCACTAGATGTGATTATTGTACTAGTATGAATGTAGTTATTGCGATAGATGTTATATTATTGCAACAGTATGAATGTAGTTATTGCGATAGAATAGATGTTATATTATTGCAACAGTATGAATGTAGTTATTGCGATAGGATACAT